>NC_051154.1:106635782-106824255 GCF_013339745.2 Dermacentor silvarum | reverse complement strand
TTATGGGCAAAAAGGGGCAGAGGCGCAGCAGCTTAGCAAGACAGAAAATGTGAAAGGCGGACAAAAGAAAAAACCGCATGATATCGCAGCTAAAACATAAGCACACGAAAACAAGCACCAAAGCAAGGGAGGTTGGGGGAGGGGTGGATGCAGCAAAGCTACAACTGCCGTTTCTTCTTCTCGGAGTAAAAAAACTATAAAATATGTTTTCCGTGTTTGTCATACTGCCATCCATAACTCTGCGCCCTTCTCAATTTGACGCAGTCAACCGCTGAAAAAAAATGCAGCAGATCCAACGAGTTGGAATCTATATACAGCGAAGCTTTGAGTGAGTACATAAAGAGCGGAAACACGAGTTTGTGTTTAATGAATGACCGCCCAAATGGACACGGAAGGCTTTATTCGGGGATTGTAGAGAGACTAATGCAATGCCGCCGCTGCCGTGTATGCATGAAGGCGAGCTTTCTGGGTTTTTTTTTCTTTCCCGCGCACGCTGGCGCCGTCGCTGCCGCGTATGAGCGAGGCGAGAGCCACTTGTGGTCGTGCAGGAAGCCAGCGGCGCGCGCCTCGCGCGTACTCCGCTGTGATTGGTTGGCCTATTCGGCAAGAGAACAGCCAGGCCGCAGAAACCACGGTCACGAAACCCGACGAGGTTGGCAAAGAAAGGTTTTAAAAATCGCGCGGTGTGAATGCTCTTGACTGCACGCAGGCTCGTTCACGCTGAAGGCCTCGACAACGCCCTTCTTCATTGGACATCGAAGAGAGCATCTGGTGGACGGCCGCTCAGTAAACATCACCTCCGACAGGCCCTGGCAGGCGAGTGCTTAGCTTCCGCTGATGCCTGACTACGTTGTTATTTTTATACACCGAATATGTTTACACACAGCCTTTTATAGAGATTGACACTGCTTATGCCTGGTCCACGATATGGAAAGCAAAATTTATGCATGGCTATTGTTCAGCAAGCGTTCTGTAGCTGACCAAAAGAATAAGACACTGAAGAACGCCAGAACCGTAACTTGTAACGCTTGCCAATAAAATTTACAAAATAAACTAAAGTTCTTGCTCTAGAATTCTGCATATCCGTCTTCCGTGTCCTAAGTTCTACAGTTTGTGGCCAATGCAGATATTACTTTTGAGGAAGCAGTGCTGGCTGCTTGCATTTGAACAACGGCACATTTGTGAGCATAAAAGTTTATTCCCATAATTGTTGGGCAAGGCAGTGCCGCTAGGGCGCCAGCAACTTTCTTTCTCATAACGTTTTTTTTTTCTCACTCTTTCTGTCAGTCGCAAAATATAACTGCGGGTCTGTATAAGGCCAGAGCCTATAAACAAATTCTGACTATTTGCTGCACGAAGCTAATTAATAATATAAGTCAATTACACTTCTATGAAGTCATCAAAAAAGTGCCTGCATACACTAATATCGAAAGTTACCCCGTTTATAATAGCAAATAGTACTGAACAGAAAAGAAATACTTGACCTCTAATTCTTTTTAAAGTGATGACTTGATAAATGAAGCATATGAAAATAATTTTCTTTCTCCCCTACTCGCAGGTGGTATTTGAAGCCGGATCCCTGACTTTTCCTCGACAGAATCTGGCATACTCTCGATGACATCGAGCTTGCGCAGGGGGCATGCCCCAGATGAACGTAAGAATAAGTTTCTTAAACTATAAGTTTCTTTCTTTGTTTTAGCCATACCCTGTATCATGCCAACTTTTCTCAGTGCCAACAGATAGCGTCTTTATCAACACAGACTTCCATGTGGTCTATTATGCTTCATATCATAAGCCAGCTGATGACCGGGACACAAAGGAAACGTGTGCCACATATAATTCCCTCCCTCAGGATTAATTTTGTCCTGAAACGAAAACAGCTGTTCTCTGTCCTCATGGTAGTACTAAAGTTCACCGAAACTGTTTTCAAAACGTCGGTCTGCTAGCGCGACTGCAGATTTAAGAAATACTATTTATATATATATATATATATATATATATATATATTGGTACCTCAAATACGCTCAAATTTCGAGGTTTTACAGGAGGGGTGGGCATACTTAGTAGGTTATATTTTCGATGAGTGCCTTGAACGATGCATGACTGGAGTGGTGCATCGCTTCGGCAGGTAGATCGATGATTCCAGTCTTTCGCTGTTTGAACGAAGGAAGAGTTAAGATGAGCGGCGGTGGCGAGTGGAGAGGGATAAACAGCCTTTGAATGGCTATGACGGGATGAAGTGCGATGCACAGGTATGATGTCGGTCTGGTGAAGCAGCGAGTGATAAACTTGTAAAAGAGACATAGCCTTGCAGTTTTGCGGCGGTGCTCGAAGGTTGGAAGGTTCATAGATGACATAAGTTTAGTGACGCTAGTGTGGTAAGAGTTGTCGGAGTGAATAAACCTTGCTGCGCGATTCTGTATGGATTCCAGTGCTGTTGCCAGGTTAGATTGGTATGGGCCCCACACTGAGCATGCGTTTTCTAGTTTGGGTCGGACAAGTGTTAAATATGCTAGTAGTTTTACTGAAGGAGGAATAAGACGAAGATTACGGCGCAGGTAGCATAGAACACGATTGGCGTCATGGCTAATGTTGCAAATGTGCGAAGACCAACCGAGGTTGCTGGACAAGTTAACACCTAAGTACTTATAAGAAGTGACGGCACATATTTCAGAAACGGCGATAACGTATTTAGCTGAAATAAATGATTCGCGACGGTGGAAAGTAAGTAGCGACGTTTTCTTGACGTTGAGAGACATTAGCCCATTATTACACCAGGTTTCAATTATGTTAAGGTCAGACTTGAGAGAACGAAAATCAGCGTCGTTAATAATAGGAAGATAGATTACGCAATCATCAGCGAACAAACGAATTCTCGAAGAACAACCTCTCGGTAAGTCGTTAATGTATGTTAAGAAGAGTAGTGGTGCTAGGACAGTGCCTTGCGGCACGCCGGAGATAACGGGTGACAGATGAGACGAGCATTGGTTAGCGAACACGAACTGTTGACGGTTAGTCAGAAAGTTGCGTATCCATTGGAGGTATATATAGCTATCCTAAAGCTATCCCGTCTAAATCTTGGCCCTTTTGTTCTTTAATGGAAGCGTGGGGTCGTTCCCCACCTGCGGACAGTTGTTTTTTCATCCATTTTGCATTCCATGAATTTATCATTTCTTTAATTTAATTAGTAAGTACAAGTGATTCCCCTATGTGTCCTTGGTGTCATTGTTTGTTGGCTTCTTATGATATTAAAAATCGGGCCCCTCGGTTCCCTTTCTTCTCATATATATAGATATATTATATATATACATATATATATATATATATCTATATATTATATATATATATATATATATTATATATATATATATATATATATATATATATATACAACGTAAGCAAATAGACATGTCTTTTTGTAAGTGTGCTCCTTCTTTCTGAACTACGTGCACACCGGACTTACAGAACATTCTGTTTGAAATTATATCAGCATAATGCTACTTTTAGGGGTATTGTGCTGCCATTCTACAAACAACTTTTTTGCACAAGTACAGTATAACTCGTGGTACACAAACACATCTAAAAAATATACAGCTGCCAGTGGGACAAAAAAAACAACATGCGGAGAAAAAAAAGTTGACCTGTGGATGTATGATGGTGTTTGTTTCTTGCAGATGCTTGCAATTTCGAAGGACCGACATGTCTTGCCTGGGAGAATTCATATGAGCGTAAGTGGTCCATATATAAATTAGGGCTTCCTGTAATTTATTTTCTGTGGCTGACGTAGCTTGTTAAAGTATAATTGGTGGGACGTACGTGACACACATACCACAACGTTCAAAAGAAGACACAGCGCTCCGCGGCTATTCTTTAGCGCAACGGAGTGCGATATCTACTACTTCTGCTCTTTAGAGTAGGTGAGCTTTGATATAATAGACATGCATTGCAGTTGTGAGAATCGAAGTTGTACAATTAGGGCTCGCTTTAACTATGCCAAATTTTATACGTGTTTATTAGGTTATTATGATTGAAGAAAGAAGCAAGTGACAGGCTTAGGCCTTTGTCGAGTGTCGACACCTCGAGCACGAAGTCTATCAGACAGCCACCAACTTTCGTACCATGACTGGTTTGTCTGGCGCCCTCCTGTGGGGCATTTTCCATGTCTGCATCGAAAGCACAGCGAAAGTTTTAATTCGTTCATGAGAAAATGTACAATTGCTTTTAAAACGTCTTCTTTCGCTTGTTTCTTTTTTATTATGTGTATATCAACAGCTCCAGAAGAAGAAAACAAAAGCTAGTATAGAAGTAAAGTCACCTTGTTAGTAGGCGGCTCATCGCTACGAACTGCACTGGCGAAGTGAGTATAGAGGGGAGTCGGATAGGATGGCAATATTCACACTGTTTATATTACACACACACACACACACACACACACACACACACACCACACACACACACACACACACACACACACACACACACACACACACTCACACTCACACTCACACTCACACTCACACACACACACACACACTCACACTCACACTCACACTCACACACACACACACACACACACACACACACACACACACACACGACGGACGGACAGACAGACAGACACTGCAACCTTTGTAGGTTTGTTAAACATGCCGGGTTCTTATGCCTTGTCCACAAGGCTTCTCGTTCGCGACGACAAAGCTATATGCCACTGGCAGGCGCCTTCAGTGCTCTTTTTTTTAATATTGATATGATATAAGGAGATGTTTTTTTTTATAATTACTGGGTGGCGCCGTTTTTAAGCATCGTTCATTTGTACTAATGACCTGGTAAGTCTCGACCTCTTTCTCTGTCTCTGTCTCTCTCTCTGTCATTGCAATGCCCTCGATGTGGTTTCATTACAATGTGCAAAGTTATATGGTCAGCCACATTTGAAGCCGTGAATAAATGTTATACATCCAACCAAGCCACATACGTTCTGGCGGCATGCGCAGCATTCGCTACTGGCTGGTGGCAGCATCAGCGGGCTGGCCTCTCTGTGTTTCCCTCGGACCATACGACAGGAACGCCTGAAGGTGAGTATGAGTGCGCCTTCCAACTATATTCTCTTGCGAAAGGGCCAAGTCGCGCACAACGGGTACTTGAGTATCGCTGACGATGATGTGTTATCATTAAAGGTAGTTATAGTTGGGCTGTAATTACGCAGATGCGACACAACTTCATCTGAGAGCATCGTATTTTCTAGATCACAGTCTCAGGCTTAAAAATATAATTTCTGTGATATGAATCTCTCGAAAAATGTGAGTGCACCTAGGGGCGCACAAACAACTGCAGCGTGTCGGGGATATTTCATATTACAGGGCACTGTACTACCTGGGGCCAAAGTCACGCAATATGTCCACTTGTTAGCTTAGTTTTTGAAGCCATGTGGTGTCTCGCATTAGAAGGGTGCCATTTTTCACTAGCTTTCATCCTTTTTTATATTTTTCGTCAGCCAACTGGAAGTATCTTGCTGCCACTTCACATTATTTTAATTTAAATAACATTCCCACTTGTACCTTGCCTCAGAATACTGAGCAACAACATATGCATATAAATATAAAAGTAAGGATAGCAAGCAAGAGTGTGGTATTTTTTCCTCTCCCTCTCTCTTGACCACCAAGGCTCTGGAGATAAACTAATTTTGGCATGTGGCATCCTATGTCGGTGAACTGCGATGTGGTAATGGGATGATATTCCATTACCACAATGCCGTTTAGCGATCGACCTTGCTATCGAGCAGGCTGTGGATGGAGATGAACAATCCTCTCGTTTGTAAGAACTGTCATTGGCCGTCCCCTTTCGCTACTAGTGTTCTTACAGTTACATTTGGCTGGGGGCTACTCTTACAAATCTTTCTAGCATACGAACTGTTTTCTGAACACGTTCGCAGGTTACACAAAATTGCCAACAGTAAGAATAAGTAGCGTTTAGGGCTATACTGCATTCAACGATCCGGAGGACGCATAATTATGTCTATGTAGACGAAGTCACAGATCATGTCATAGGCACCGACTACGTGGATACGCCGGGGCCCGAGCCCCCTCCGAAGTTTTCCGAAAGAGGCAGAGCCCCCCCCCCCCACCAGCGATGCCGAAGCCTACTCTCCACCCCACTAATGTGCAATTACCAGAGTTCTGTTACGCACATCATCTGAGGTTTATTTTGAGTTGCCTTTACCTTTTCACTGAAATTTTTTATTGTGGCTAAAAGCTTACTACATACCGTATAAATCCATATACTGGCCGCACGAGTGTAAGGGCCGCACCCCCAACTTGACAGTCAATAATAAAAAAAAAGAGAAACGAGAAGCAACTGCGTGTGGTGCGCTGATTCCGATCGCGCTCAACACCGAATTTTCGCGCGCAGCGTAATTTCGAGCGTCGCTACTAGATGGCGAGAGGGGGCGATCGCGGAGGTTTACAGCGGATTTCATACTCGTAGTTGGAAAAATTAGATCAAATGTCCCGGTCCCATCTAAGGCTCGTGAAAATCGCGACAAAAAAGTGCGGCCCTCACACATGTCTTTGCGTTAGTTAAAGCAGCGCCATATATAAATTGTAGTAAACATTCATTTACTAATTAAAATAACAAGCATATAGTGTAATGCACGGACCATGTAAACCCGTAAATATCTCACTGGATGACCACGAGCGCTCACCGTCACAACGCTTGCATTATGAAGAGCGCTGGCAGCGGGGGGCGAACGGTTCGTATAGCCGCGCGATTCACCGCGACTCCGAAAATTATATTCATCATCATCATCGTCTGCCTATTTTTATGTCCACTACAGGACGGCCTCTGTCAGCGATCTCCAATCACCCCTGTCTCTTAGGCTGTGTTCCAATACTCGCCTAAGACGGCAAAGTAGACAGCTAAGTGGACAGCGGCCATCTTAAGTCTCGTTCCAATTCTCACGAAGGCGTCAAAGTAGACAGCTTCGCGATGACAGCATCGAAGTCAGAAACGATGCAGCCTACTTTCCTGTCCAAACAAGATGGCGGCTGAGCAGGATGCTTGGAAAGCTGACACGAAGGTCGTCTGCGCACAAGAAAACGTAGACGTACTTTCCTACGCCCTTAATCTAAGTCACATCGTGTTTTTTTATAGGTTCGCAGGCACAAGGTCTTAAAATACAGAAATAATGCGTGCTTTTCTCAGCTTTTCTTTTTTGTCACCGCGAGCTGGCGTCTCGTCGCAGACGCGTCTTTCATACGTCATCCAGACGGTTCGAAACGCGTTCCATTAGATGGCCTCGAAGCTGTCTTGGCTGTCTCCTTAGCTGTCTACGTAGACAGACTCCGATGCTGGCCAGAATTGGAACACATCCTTAGACTACGTGTTCTGCAATACTAGGGACGTGGAAAGACAGCCCGGGAAGGAAGACAGCGCGCATGAAGTTAGCAGCCATCTCTGCTCGCCCTTATTATTGTACTCACCAATGATTACCAACAATAAGAAACGGCACGCGGGCCGCGTAAGCGTCAGCCGCGCACAGTCATTCGCAGAAGACGCGCGCTCTCCTTCCCAAACGCGCGTTTGATCACGCGACCTCCAACTAATCGGAATATTGAGCGCGTGGGAAGATAATGCCCATTAAGCCGCTATCTTGTTCGGTTCACTGCTACGTGCTTTTTCTCGCACCCACAGTGTATGGGTCGCTCATTCATATGGCCTTTGAACTTTATACGGAACATTACGGCGATGATGACAGCGATAATTTCCTGGAGTACCGATATAATGGCGAGAGGAATCAGGCTGTGAAAATGAACTGTCTCCTACTATGAGGTCTTGTAAATACTGATATAAGGACGTCACTTCAGTGAACAATTCTTCGAGGTCACACGAAGTTTCTTCAAGTGCAGCTGTTATTAAATGTTCTATACAAATTGTCGTGGTACAACGCGAACAGAAGACAGGGAGACGTTCTTCAAGAACAGCAGGACAAGCTGTTCAAACAAAACAGATCAGAGACACGTCTTCTTCGTCCTCGAAGAATCCCACTGACCCACTAGACGGAGTCAGTTAATGCCCCCATCGTCGTTGTCGTCTGCCTAGAGCACACGCGTCATTTGTCCCTCCCTAAAAGAGCATCACCCCCATGCTAGACCAGAAATGTCCCTTGCGGAAGTGAGGGTCTTTCGCATAGTCATTCTCTCACATACGGCTTCATGCGTACAACATGCAGAAGTTCATGACGGTGCGGGCGGCGCCGCGTAAAGTTGGGACTAACGGGGACGACCTCGTATGTGACATCACTGAGTCGCCGCAATACTGGATATGGGCCGAAGTATCGCCTTAACAGCTTCTCGGAGAGGCCTCGTTTCCGTATGTGTGTCCAAACCCACACTCTGTCGCCGACTTCATATGTTACCGTTCTACGGTGAACATCATAGCGGCCTGCGTCGCAGTGTTGCTGCTGGCAGATCCGCAAGCGCACGAGCTGCCAAGCCGCTCTTCGGCGCGTTGCGAAAACACGTCGGCGTCCGTGTCAGTGCAGTCAAATTCATGTGGAAGCATTGCATCCAACATCGTTCGTACATACCGGCCGTGAACGAGGCTGAACGGAGTCATGCGCGTCGTCTGTTGTATCGCCGTGTCGTACGCAAACGTGATATAAGGGAGGATGTCATCCCAATTTTTATCTTCGACATCCACGTACATTAAAAGCATGTCTTCAATTGTTTTGTTGAGGCGCTCTGTCAATCCGTTGGTTTCTGGATGGTAGACGGTTGACTTCTGATGAGTCGTTCCATTTAGCAGCAAGACATGACCTAAAGGTGCAGCCATGAATGCGGTCCCTCGGTCGGTTATTACGACGAGCGGTGCGCCGTGTCGCATTACAACATTCTCAATGAAAAAGTGCGCCACCTCAGCTGCTGTGCCTCTCCGGATGGCCTTTGTTTCAGCGTAACGTGTCAGATAGTCGGTTGCGATGATAAAAAAGTGATTCCCTGCACTACAAGTAGGAAGTGGGCCCAAAATATCCATTCTGATTTGATCAAATGGTGTTCGAGGAACCTCGACAGGTTGTAGGAGGCCAGCTGGTTTCGTCGGAGGCGACTTGCGCCTCTGGCGGTAAAGACAAGTGCGAACGTGATGTTTCACGGCGGTGGCAAGTCTCCGCCAGTAGTAGCTTTGCCGCACTCTGCCCAATGTTCGCGTGTAGCCCTAAGTGACCAGAAGTCACCTTGTTGTGACAGGCTTGAAGTACTTCCGTACGAAGAGCTGTAGGAATGACGAGGAGATAGGGGGACCCGGTCGAAGAAAAGTTTCTTGTGTGAAGGACTTTGGCTCGTAACCAAACGAGGACAATCCTCTTGCGAAAACTCTAGGTACTTTCGCAGATCTTCCCTCTAAGTAATTGATTAGTACAAGCAACTCAGGGTCGTTCCGTTGTTGTTGAGCGATGGCGGATGTGCCCAGAACACAAAGAAATGCTGTTTCTTCTTCTTTGAGGGGAGAAGCCGACTCTATCGGTGATCGAGACAGGCAGTCAGCATCCGTATGTCGCTTCCCCGACTTGTACATGACTGTCATGTCAAACTCTTGCAGCCTTCGGCTCCAACGCGCCAATCGTCCAGAAGGATCTTTAAGGTTCGTCAACCAACACAGTGAATGGTGGTCGCTGAGAACTTTGAAAGGGCGGCTATACAAATATGAGCGAAATTTCATAACCGCCCATACCACGGCGAGGTATTCTTTCTCAGTTGTGGAATAATTTGCTTCTGTGCGTGAGAGCGTTCTGCTTGCGTAGGCAATCACTCTTTCCGTGTCCTCCTGCCGCTGCACAAGAACAGCTCCCAAGCAAACATTGCTAGCATCAGTGTGGAGCAATGTAGGAGTGGTCTCATCAAAGTGGGCAAGCACTGGAGGTGTCTGGAGACGTTGCCGCAAGACGTTAAATGCATCTTTCTCTTCGTCGCCCCATACAAAAGCAGCGTCATCTCTCGTGAGGCGAGTTAACGGCGACGCAATGCGAGCAAAGTCTGCAATAAACCGCCGGTAATAGGTGCAGAGGCCGAGGAAGCGCCTGACAGCCTTTTTATCGGATGGTATGGGAAACTGCGACGGCGGCAATTTTTTTCAGGATCCGGGTGGTCACCGGCATGGCTGACGACGTGACAAAGAAACTGTAGTTCCGCAAAGCCGAAGTGGCACTTCTCCGGCTTCAGGGTGAGGCCGGCGGATCGTATGGACTGCAGAACCGTTTCAAGCCGTTCGATGTGTTCTTTGAACGTTGCGGAGGACACGATGACGTCGTCAAGGTACAGGTACACTAAGCAGATTTTCCACTTCAGACCCGAAAGTAGTATCCATGAGGCGTTGGAACGTAGCAGAGGCAGGGCAGAAGCCAAAAGGCAAAACCTGAAATTCGTATAGGCCGTCTGGCGTCACAAAAGCAGTTTTTTCACGATCTCTTGGTTCTACCTCGGTTTGCCAATATCCGCTTTTTAAGTCCATTGAAGAGAAGTAACGTGCGTGTCGAAGCCTGTCGAGGGAATCGTCGATACGGGGAAGCGGGTACACGTCTTTCTTCGTCACCTGATTTAGTTTTTGGTAGTCCACACAGAAACGCAAGCTGCCGTCTTTTTTCTTGACTGGAACTACAGGGGATGCCCAGGGATTCGTTGATGGTTGGATCACGTCGTCTTTAAGAATTTTTGTCACCTGTTGTTGTATGGCTTCACGTTCTCTGGGAGTCACACGATAAGGATTTTGGTGAATTGGTCTTGCCGTATCCTCTATAATTATTCAGTGCTTTGTTAGGGGCGTCCAACCGACTCTTGACGTCGACGCAAAGCAGTCGTTGAACTTAGCCAATAGCATAAGAAGCCGTTCTCGTTAGTGCCACGGCAAAACAGTGCTGACGTGAAGTACAGGAGCTGGGTCGTGTGTAGGCGCTTCTTCGAGTAGTGAACAGCAGCCGCGAACATCCGCAACACCGTCAAAATAACCCACAGCAGTGTCTTTTCTAAGGTGTCGTCGCTCTGTGCTAAAATTTGTTAGCAATAGATTCGTGCGCCCGTTGGTGACATTTACACTTCCTCGTGCGACCGAGACACCGTGAGTAAACAAAAAAATGGTTATTTGGCCGGCAACTCCTTCGAAATGAAACGGTATGTCACATGGCACCGAAACAAGGATACATGACCGAGGTGGGATTACGACGTCGTCTTCTGTTAGACGAAGGAGTTGTGTTGCTGTGATAAGCAATGGACTAAACCAGGGCTCTTAAAAAACGTCACCATGCGGTCTGGGATGTTAATTACGGTGCCATATTCCCTTGGGAAATCCATTCCAATAATCAAATATTTACAGCACGCAGGAATAACGATGAAAGCGGCCACGAAAGAAGAATCTTCAATGTTATTTCTAGCAGTACATCTTCCAGTAGGCATCAGTAATTGTCCACCTGCAGTCCTTATGTGAGGTCCCGTCCATGGCGCCTTTACTTTCTTCAGGCGGAGCGCGAGTTCCTGACTTATTATAGAGAAGTCGGCACCAGTGTCGACTAACGCTGTCACTATCGGGAGAGATGGGGGCTTTTTATTGTCTTGCGGCGGGCCTGCAACCTTACCCCCAGAGGTCGCCGCCTTCAGTTTCTCCGGCGGGGGCTGGACGACCTTCGTCCTTGAAGGTCAGCAAAAGTGCGTCCAGCAGGCATCTGGCGTGGAGGGGTTCGAGAGCGCGACCGATGGCCGAAATCGGTCTGATCATTGGGCACGGATTCGTCATTCGGGTACGCTATAGGAGGTCCCTGAAAAGCAGCGTCGTCGCGGCGTAGCATGGAGTCGTCATTTGCACGTCGACCATCAGACCACGGACGAAGAAGTCGAAATGATGTGTCGCGATGCCAGCAACGGTGCGAAACATGGCCGGCACCTCCGCAGTTAAAACAGAAATTTATCGACGGTGCGCCACGAGTCGGATCTTCGAAAATGTGGCCGTCTCGTAGGGTCATTTTGCGGCGTAGACCAAGGCGCGGCGAATGACGGCTGGCGGTATGACTGCATCGGCATCATGGGTGCGCGCCTCAAAGCCTACTCTTGCGGCGGCGACCAAGGAGCGGCTGTCGGAGGCTGGTGGTACAGCAGTGTGGTTGTAACGGGTGGGGGACATCGGACAGCGGCGGCGTAACTCATGGGACGCTGGTGGTCTTGAAGATCGGCAGCCGCGAACGCCTGCCTGATTTCGTCGCGTACCACTTCGGCGATTGACGCGACGGGTCTATCCAGTGTCGGTGTCAGAATCCTGTGAATTTCTTCTTTGACGAGCGCTCTTATCATTTCACGCAAGGGGCTCTGATATACTCTGGAGGCAATGCGGCGGCATTGATTGCGGTGCGGGTAGACAGTCGATCGTACTGCCTGCATCGTTGATGATGGGCCCGCTCAATAGCCGTAGCCTCTTTGATAAAATCAGTGATGGTGACTGGTGGATTTCGCACAAGCCCCGCGAACAACTGCTCTTTTACACCTCGCATGAGGTAGCGCAACTTCCTATCTTCGGTCATGTTCGGGTCGGCTCTACCAAAGAGACGAGCCATGTCTTCGGTGAACATTGTGACCGACTCATTGGGTTGTTGCACCCGTTGCTCCATCAACTGCTGGGCGTGGTCGCGTCGGCCGGCACTTGCAAAAGCATCTGTGATTTTCTGCCGAAACTCATTCCATGTCGTTAGGCCAGCTTCGCGGTTCTCGTACCAAGTACGGTCACTGTCGTCAAAGGCGAAATAGACGTGGGATAGCTTTTGCTGTTCAGTCCACTGGTTAATCTGTGTGACGCGCTCATACTTGTCAAGCCAGTCTTCAATGTCTTCGAAGGCTGCACCGCGATAGCGATCGGTAACCAGCGGATGAAGAACGGTTACTTGTGGCGGACGGGGAGACTGGCTGCTTTGGGGTGCTTGCGGTGGGCTGGTTTCAGCCATTGCCAGATGTGTGGAGCTCCTGGTAAGAGGTGGTTGAAGAGGGGAGAACTACGGTGCAAGGCCTAGCAGCCGACGACTGAAGCGATGCATGGGTGTCGTAACTGGTGACAATGCGTCCGAGCTAGATGAACGACTTCCAGAAGGAGTCCGGAGCATCAGGCGCGGTCAATAGCCAGCACTTCCATCAGTGTCGCGGTACAACGCGAATAGAAGACCGGGAGACGTTCTTCAAGAACAGCAGGACAACCTTGCTTGCTTGCTTGATTTGGTTTGGTTTGGTGCCTATAGATATAGCACAATCCACTACGGGGAATTGGCCATGAATCGGGCGGCAGTGGGAAGAAAATTGAAGGATACCTAAATGGGATTTTCTTACTTAAGAATGAGATAATAAAATGAATTATAATCATAAATATTATTTTCATGCTATAGCATCTTAAAATTTGAAGCAAATATTTTTGTTGTCTTGTGAAAAAAATTAGCATGGCAGTCTCCTTGTTTCCATTACAAAATTAAATATGGCATCACATACGTTCCTATTACAGTGTCCTAGTACCGATGCGCCCAGAGATAGAATGGTAGGTAACGTAATGGTCAATCCAAGTTGGCGAAGGGGACCTTCTAGAAGTCGTTTTCTATGCATGGTGAACCTACGACATGCACTCTATAAAGAAATGATCCATAGTTTCGGGTTCATTGCAATAAAAGCATTGAGGGGAAGGCGCCAAACCAGACCTATGGGTATAGAAATTAAGCCTTGGTATTCGGCAACACATTCTAGTAAACGACACTTCAAGTTTTCTTGTTGAACACCATCTGCTGTGCCAAGGAAACCTAAGGTGCTGAAAATCGGTGTTATTGAGTACACATGATTTGGCCTGTTCATCTTGGACAGAAATTTTTTTAAATCTCGCAGACGTGACGTATGCCGAAGGTCTTAGGATCCACAGTACCGGGCCGTTAAGAGATGCCGCTGCTAGTGCGTCTGCAGATTCGTTTAAAGTGAGCCCCACGTGCCCTGGCACCCATACCAGATGGATAATGCGTAAATGTTGGGGGATGGATGAATGAAATTCTCGGAGAAGGATAGATGAATCGGGCACTGATAAAGCGGAGCAAACAGACAAGGAGTCGGTTAAGATTACGGCTGAAGTAATAGATGTGGGAAGTTTTCGTAGAGCTAGGATGATCGCTAATAACTCCGCCTGAAATATTGACGTAAAGACGGGTAGTCGAAGGGAGAAAGACCAATTTAATGATGCCGAAAAAATACCCACTCCTGCCTTCTCTTCACTGACAGAAGCATCTGTGGCTATTACTGCATTTATTTGGAGGTTCTCGAGGTGGTCATCTAGCAAACTTTTTAGGTTTCGAATAGGCAGGAGTTTAGCGTTATTAGGAAATAAAATGTTACGGGGAAAAGGAATAAGAAATGTATTTACAGTGTATTTACAAGACTGGCAGCGGCTGACAAGATCATAGTAAGCACGCGAAGTCCCGAGCTTCGTCGTCTTCAAGTGCTCTCAAAACGTCTTCTTCATCGCTCTGTCACATGACCCCCGGCGGCTGAAGCACCGACCCGGTGCTGGTTAGGAGGCGTTGGAGTGATACGGCTTAAGACGCACGACGTGGACTACGTCGGAACGAGGCTGAGCCACGGTGGGGTCAAGAGGGGCGATTTCGTAGGTGACGTCGGTTACTTGACGCAAGACGCGGTAAGGACCAGAGTAGCGTGAAAGCAACTTCTCCGAGAGGCCAACGCGTCGCGACGGAGACCAAAGGAGAACCAGGGTGCCCGGTGTGTAGTGGGCGTCACGATGGCGGGTGTCATATAAGCGCCGCTGATTTTCCTGCGAGTCCACAAGTCGAAGTCGGGCAATATGGCGTGCCTCTTGTGCCTGGATTATGGCGTCCCGGGCGTACTCTGATGTGAAATACAGGCTATCAGGCAGGAGGGTGTCGAAAGGTAGCGTAGGGTCGCGGCCAAACAAGAGGAAGAATGGAGAGAAGCCTGCGGTATCGTGGCGAGAAGAATTGTAGGCAAAGGTAACGAATGGTAATGCAACGTCCCAGTCGCGATGGTCAGCGGAGACATACATGGATAGCATCTCAGTGAGGGTCCGGTTGAGACGCTCGGTTAGACCATTCGTTTGTGGATGGTAAGCAGTAGCAAGTTTGTGTTTAGTCGCGCACGAGTGTAGAATGTCATTAACAACTTTCGAAAGAAAGTAGCGGCCTCGGTCGGTAAGGAGCTGTCGAGGGGCACCGTGGTGAAGGATGACGTTTTCTAGTATAAAATCGGCGACATCGGTTGCACAGCTTGTCGGAAGAGCCCGTGTGATTGCGTATCGGGTGGCGTAATCTGTTGCTACAGCAATCCACTTATTTCCCGAAACAGACGTAGGAAAAGGGCCTAAAAGATCAACGCCTACACGAAAGAATGGTTCTGAAGGCACGTCAAGTGGTTGAAGGCGGCCAGCAGGGAGCGTGGTCGGCTTTTTTCGTCGTTGACAAAGGTCACATGCAGCGACATAACGGCAGACGTCACGGTAAAGACCAGGCCAAAAAAAGCGCCGACGAACGCGGTCGTAAGTCCGTGACACGCCAAGGTGACCGGCAGTCGGCACATCATGAAGCTGGGCGAGAACAGTCCGGCGCATATGCGAAGGGACAACTAAGAGTCGGTCAGGGCCGTCAGGGCGCATGTTACAGCGGTACAAGACGCCATCGTGGAGTTCAAACATTCGAAGGGAAGGGTCGGGCGTCGTTGAAGTCAGCCGTTGAATAAGGTCTTTTAAGAAGTCGTCCCGGCGTTGTTCCGCTCCGATATCGTCAAAAGCACTCAAAGAGAGAACGGTGACAGGAATGCCGGCCATAGAAACGTCAGGTGGGTCGACAGGATGGCGCGACAAGCAGTCCGCATCTTGGTGTAACCGGCCTGTCTTGTATACAACTGAGTAGTTGTATTCTTGAAGGCGCAGAGCCCATCGGCTAAGGCGCCCAGAAGGATCTTTCAGAGATGAAAGCCAACACAGAGCATGGTGGTCAGTAATGACTGTGAATTGCCGGCCGTACAAATAGGGGCGGAATTTTCCCACTGCCCAAACGAGAGCCAGACACTCGCGCTCAGTGATGGAATATTTGCGGTCAGCAGGGGAAAGAAGGCGGCTGGCGTAAGCAATAACACGGTCTTGTCCTTGTTGTTTCTGGGCCAGGATAGCTCCAATACCATGGCCGCTGGCATCGGTACGGACTTCTGTTGGAGCTGACGCGTCAAAGTGAGCGAGAATGGGAGGGGAAGTAAGCAGCCGGATCAGCTCAGTGAAAGCACGAGCTTGCTCACAGCCCCAAATGAAGGCAGCGTCTTTCTTGAGGAGCTGAGTAAGAGGGCGTGCAACGTCCGCAAAATTGCGGACAAACCGACGAAAGTAGGAGCAGAGGCCCAAGAAGCTGCGAACGTCCTTGGCGCACGTGGGCACGGGAAAGTCTTTCACTGCCCGGATTTTATCTTGATCAGGACGGACACCCGAAGAATCGACGAGATGTCCGAGCACAGAAATTTCACGACGACCGAAGTGGCATTTGGACGAATTGAGTTGTAGCCCCGCCCGACGAAAAACAGATAGGACCGTCGATAGGCGTTCGAGGTGCGTCGCAAAAGTGGGAGAAAAAACGATCACATCGTCCAAGTAACAGAGGCAGATGGACCACTTGAAACCGTGTAGTAGGGCGTCCATCATTCTTTCAAATGTGGCTGGGGCATTACATAACCCGAAAGGCATGACTTTGAACTGATAGAGGCCGTCGGGAGTAATAAAAGCCGTTTTCTCACGGTCCATTTCATCGACGGCAATTTGCCAGTACCCGGAGCGAAGGTCTATGGACGAAAAATATTGTGCTCCATGGAGGCAATCAAGGGCATCGTCAATGCGTGGTAGACATCCTTCTTGGTTACCTTGTTTAGGTGCCGATAATCTAGACGTCCTTCTTGGTTACCTTGTTTAGGTGCCGATAATCTACGCAAAATCGCCAACTGTTGTCCTTTTTCTTAACTAGGACAACAGGGGATGCCCATGGGCTACAAGAAGGTTCAATGATGTTACGAGAAAGCATCTTATCAACTTCGTGTTGGATGATGTCTCGCTCGGTAGCAGAGACGCGGTAGGGTCGCCGATGGATTGGGCTCGCATCCCCGGTGTTAATGCGATGTTTCACAACAGATGTTTGTCCGAGAGGACGGTCTCCAAGGTCGAATAAGTCCCAGTACGAGGCAAGGAGGCAACGTAGTTCATTGGCACACTGGGGCGGAAGGTCGGGCGCGATCATTTTCATTAGGGCATTCAAGTCTGAAGGGGCAGGAGGCACAGCAAGAGTTGCACACGAGGAGTCGTCAGCATTTAAACCCGAAATCTGGTAGTCTTCGGCCGGCGTGATTTGCGCAAGTGATATGCCGCGCGGGAGAACTTGTGCACTAAGTCCAAAGTTCACTAGCGGAAGACAGGACGTGTTGTCCGTAATGGTAATGACGGTGTGAGGAAATGCGACGATATGCGAGAGCAGGACATCCGGATTAGGAGATACGATGTAGTCACCGTCTGGAATGGGCGGAACGGGTGAAACACCTATGTAGGTAACGGCAAGGTGAGGGAGGCGAATATGCTCTGTGGAACATAGCCGGATCGGAGCACTATCGGGGGGATCAATAGCAACAATATCATCGAATTCAACGCTTACTGTCGCAGTAGGGAAAGTTTGAAAATCCACATCACGGATTGATATTTCTAATGGCTCTAATAGTTTCTGCACAAAAACTACCTGGGGACAATGCAGTCTGGACCATTGATTCTGAAAGAATGCAGTCGGTTCTCTAATAAACATATAAAAGGAGCGTCTCTGGGGAGAAGCATATATGTTCAGTAACGTTTGGACTGTCAGTATACGAAAACGAGTTTGAAGAGAAGGCAGGTGAGTTTCATGATAAAGAATATTATTCGCTACATATTTTGGAAGGCCGAGATATAGACGTTGTGATTCGCGTTCTAAAAGAACCAGAGGGTGTAATTTATAAATAGGACCTCCAGAAAATAACACGCATCCAAACTCTAGAATGGTGCTGACATACATACAATAAATCATCAGCAAGGTCTCCCTGCGCATTCCAAAACGATTGCTGCTGACTCTTCGTAATAAACCAACTGCGCGTGCTCCTTTAGATGCGATGTATTCTATGTGTGTCTTCCAATTAAGCTTTTCTGTGTAAATCATTCCCAGATATTTTAAAGGTTGCACCTGCGGAATAATCTCCTGGCCATACGACAGTGTTATTCGGATAGGAAAAGTTAAGGGAAAAACAATGATTGCACTTTTGCTGACATTTAGCGACATTTGTATTCCTTTTAGCGAAATTTCAATCTGATTCAAATACAATTGCAAAGTTTTATATAAGCTATTAATATAATTTTATACTGAGAAAAATGCGATATCATCAGCGTATGATATCACCTGTACGTCATGATGTGTCGGGATGTGATTTAGTAAAATATTAAATAATACGGGGGAAAGTACTGCACCTTGAGGAACGCCCCTTGTCTGTTTGTAAATGTGAGAAGACACACCGTTTTGATAGCAATGAAATGTGCGTCCGCTTAGAAAATTTTGAATCCATGCAATTATGTACTGTGGGAGACTCACACTTTCGAGTCTCTTGATTAAGGTACTGTGATCGACACTGTCATACGCCTTCGCAATGTCTAATGTGACTAAGGCAACGTACTGGTTGTTGCGGCGAGCGAGTTGAATTCGACTCTCCAAGTCAACATGAGCACACCAAATCGAGCAGCCGGGCCTGAATCCTATTTGAGAATCACTTAATATTTGGTTCTTGCCTATCCACCTATCGATGTGACCGTACAGAACTCTCTCGATTAATTTTACGAGATTTGAGGTCAGAGAAATAGGGCTAATGTTATCTATTGTATATCCATCACCCGGCTTTTTGAGTAGCGGAATTATTTTGGCAACCTTCCAGTCTGGATGAATCCATGCATTTTTAATCGAGAAATTTATAAGATTAAGCAAATCCTGGGGTCATAATTCGAATAATAGTTTTATCATTGCTGTAGTTATGCCATCAGGACCTGGGGCTGAAGCTGGCAGCATCTTTACCACTCTCATTAATTCTTCTAATGTGACTGCGATGTAATCATTAGCTGTTTCAGGCGCCGGTATATGATAGGGGCGAAGTGATGTGAATCGACGCTCTAAGCCTTTTGCAATCTCCTCCAGTGATTGTACCAATTCAGTGGAAGTTAAGCTAACAGACTCTACATTTATCGGGGCTGAAACAAACTTTTTAGACCGTAGAAACCTAAATAGGGCTTTTTTATTACTAGACTGCGATAGGTAACTGTAATGTTTAGTGTTATAATTTTCTTTCGCTTGGTCAACTGTTTGCCTGAATGTAGTTGCAACAAATTTATAGTCATTCCAATTACGTGGACATTGATTATACAGTAACTTTCTCCAGGCTGCCTTTCGTCTTCTATATTCGCGTTCACAGTCCGGATTCCACCATGGTGAATAAGTACCCCCTTTAGTTGACTGCATACTGAAGCTGGATTTTTTGTAACTGTCACTTATCACTTGACACAAATTAGCTGCCTTAACTTCATCATTTAGGCCAACCTGTTTATTTAAAGCTGATCGTAGTGAATCTTGAAATTTACTATAGTTAACATAGGTGCGGACATGCTTTTCGACCAAATTAATTGGTCGCATGACTTCAAAAATTATTGGAAGATAGTCGCTATTTGTGGCCGAAGTGATAGCAGACCAGGAGAAAATTGCACAACCCGAACTGGAAAAAGTTAGGTCTAACACCGAACGCGATTTGCCGGATACATAAGTTGGGGTTCTCGAATTTACACAGTTAAGATTATTTGACGAAACCCAATCCAACAATCTTTTACCACAAGAGTCGGACCGATAACCCCATGATACGTGGTGAGAATTAAAGTCACCAGCTATGATTAGATCCTTTCTGCAGGCTGCAAGCACGGCATCGAGAGAACCTGTATTGAGAACTCCTGTAGGAAAATAAACATTGACTACCGAAAATGGGGCGCATCCAGGAAGCGTTAAATCCAATGCTAGAATCTCACTTTCAGCAGAGAATGACTGGTGACTAATCTTAGCTCTATGACAAATTTTTGTTGAGATGAAAAATGCTAATCCCCCTCTACGAGAAGGGCGATCTAGACGAAAACTGCGATAATTCCTTAAATGAAAACTCTTTTCTGTTGATAACCAAGTTTCTTGCAAAATAATCAAATCAGGAGAAAGTTCTTCGCAGAGATATAACAGATCAGCGGCTGCAGCAAAAATGGAACGACAGTTCCACTGCAGCACTTTCAAGCTTCCTATGTTGACGATATTCCGGCAGTATTTACTGCCGTCTGTAGAATGTTCTCCTTTCGGAAATCATCCTTTGTTAACCTGTCATTTTGATTCTTTTTAGCTTTTAGTTTATGGAGGGTAGTTGCTCTCGGGGAGTTTGGAGAAGCACGACGTTTACACGTTCGAGCATCTAAATCCATGTTCTCAGTGGTATCTGAACCAGTCTCGTGACTGTTAAAGCCCTCAGGTTCGACAGGAGTTGCGGGAGCTGCGGTGTCATCAGTACTGCGAGGCGAGGCCTCTGCCGATTGGTGTTTCTTTATATTTTCATCAGAAACTGCGATTCCAGAAGGAAGGAACGTTTGCATGCGCAGTAACATGCAAAAGTTGCGACAACAAATTAATTATTCTACGGCACATCTTTCAATCTACGAATTACAGCCGCTGAATCCGCAAGGCACTTGGAACGAATTCTCAGGACCGAAATAGTCTCGAGATATTAATTTTCATAGTGTCCGACGAAATGCACGGGCGTTCCAGTTAACCTTTTGAGGAAAACGCTGTTTTATGCATTGAAGCTCAAAGTTAACTGGAACGCCCATGCATTTCGGCGGACACATTGAAAATGAGTATCTCGAAACTGGTTCTGTCCTGAGAATTCGTTCCAAGTGGATGTATACGCCTTGCGGACTCAGCGGCTATAATTGTACGTAGATTGAAATATGTGCCGTAAGGTAATTATTTAAACAGTTAATTAGCGTAATTATGTTAATTATGCAATTAGGCGTGTTTATTTCTCGTGGAAGTAATGGCCGCCTCATCGAGTAGTTTAGATGAAGGATTATAATTGTGCTATATGCCACAGGCAATTTTAAAAAATTTGGTGCAGCTAAATTGAAACACCCTGTATGTGGGTGGGGTTGGGAAAGCTGGTCGGGCCCCAGCCGCGCCACCCCCCCCCCCCCCTCCCCCTGGAAGAATGAAAACTTCCCGCCTATGGATCCTGTCACCTTCCTAGTGATGCATTGGAGATGGAGACGTTGTTCTGCGGCGACCGAGTGGAGGTGTGCATGCACCGCGGCGTGCTTGACGTCGTCACTGAGACAACCGATCGGACCAGCGCCCTGCACCTACCTTCCTGCTCTACACCTCACCCCTTTAAATTCCTCCTCTCTATAGTCATCACCATCTCCATCACACCACTTCTCCACGTTCTCTCCTTCTCTTCACAAGTACCGCAGCGTCAAATCCTGCCCCGTCGGCAAAGAAAGCTTCGCTTTAAAAATTGCAGCCTGCTGGAAATTGTGATTACACAGATAATTTGCAAGAATCACGGCTGCGCGCTCTTCATGCCACTTTAATTTTTAATAGAGACAGTCTAATGACGAATGCCTAAAGCGGTTTACCGTCCAAACGACTGGAAGTCTGCAGATTAGAACATACGACGCTATTTGAATAAGCTATCTAGCATAGCACCTGTATCCGTGCTCAACGACCATCTCTCCATATAAGCAATATGGCCTGAATAGGCATCTCGCTTGCCACGTCATTTCCGAAAGCTTTGTCTCCGTGCTCAAGTGATGGCGAGCCGGTCGATCCGTGTTTTGTAAACGCAGGGCACTACCTGCGCTTCTCAGCCAAGACTCCGGGAAAACTTGCGGTGCTGACAGCAGGTGGTGGCAGCAATGACGCCCGGTGTGCCATCTTCTGGTATCTGCTATCGGATGAACTCCACGGCCTCATACTGTTGGCAGGACCTACATACTTCAACGAGTCTACGCACGGCCAATGGCGCTCGAGCCAATTCAGTCTCACGCACCACTACGTGAGTGTGCCACTATGTGTGAAGCTGAGAAAGGGCACATATATCCAAACATGTGCACTGCTTTTGATCTTTACTTAACCTTTACTGAGCATTATTGACCCTTTTCGCGGAGCAGTTTGTCCTAGAGAAAAGAGATGGCGCTTACGGCGGCGCGCCATATGTCTCCTCAGCGACCGCGCACGAATACGCAACCATTACCACTTTTACCTTGCTTCTGTGCGATCAGCTGTCGGAAATGCAACTGCACTTCCGCTAACGCACTGTGCTCCATTCATACTGATTTGAATCATGTGAATTGAAAACGTGTGCAGCAGTTAGCAGCAAAAATAGTGACTGGCATATTAAGGAATGTAATGAATATGTGGGGCCAAGTTCACGGACCGCTGCTGCAACTGTCCGTACATGTTTCTGGCACTTCGAGAGGTACCGCTTTTCTCGAGGATACACAATTTGCTAATGCTAACCTTCAAATAAAGGGCTTCAGCCCAGGTACGTCCGCAAAAGTGAGTACTGCTCATTAAACAATGATAACGGGAGTAGCGCCGCTGTCGGTCATAGTAGGTTTCGCGCACACTATCTAAACACATCTACCCCAGCAAGCACGGAAACTTACGCCCACTCTTTCGTCAACGTTTCAAGAATAAGTGAATGGGTGAACACTTGAATATATGCGCACTATATACGCACAAAAAGTGACGGTACTACACCGATAGCGCACGAATGGTCGAAGCTGAATGTTTCGTGACGGTCCACAAGAGTAAGCGAGTTACTAGCGATAATACGCATTTGCTACAAGGTATTACAATGTGCAGAACAGCTAGGTTTCAAGTCTTGTGTGCAGCAAGGACAAATAACGGAACTGAGCACACCCACGAGCGATTAGGCAGAAAATGATCAGATACTGACCGCATCGAGGAACCGTACTGAGTCAGAAACGTGACATGCCGCTGCTTAAAATATTTGTCAAATAAAGAACGAAGACCAAAGCGCCATAATACTGATTCAATTCATGAGCGGAAAGTTTGGATAGCTTCGAATACATATTTAGCCCCGCTTTGAGAGCCAGAACCATGTATGCTGCTCGCGCCGTTTGGACAAAGCTTAATCAGCTCTGAAAGCGCTTTTGTATGTTCTCTGAAACTGCGGCCAAAGCTTCGTGTCGTCCCCCCAGTCACTGTCCACGAAGTTTAACAGGTGTTTACTAAACCGCACCGGTCTCATACACATCCATTGTAAACACGGAGGCAACGGAGGCAGTTGAGGCAAGCAATGGACGCGTCACCACGTGATCAAACATGGCAGCGCCCACGGGATCGCCGCGAAAAGGGTCAATACTTAAGTAAATAGCAATGATCTTAAACCTCCCTCTTCCGAATATCCTGTAATTGCGAGTGGTAAACTGCGCTGGAACTACTCACCGCGGTAGTTTAGTTGCCATGGCGTAGCGCTGCTGAGCGCGAGATCGCGGATTCGATTTCGGACGCGGCGGCTGCGTTTCGATGGTGGCGAAATGCAAAAACGCTTATGCACTTCGATTTACTTCGTAGATAGCAGGCCTGTGCACTCTGTTTTATGACACCATACTACTTGCTACTTCGATTTAGGTGCAAGTTAAGAAACTCCAGGTGGTCAAAACTAATCCGGAGTCCCGCACTACGGCGTGCCTCATAATCATATCGGGGTTTTGGCACGTAACACCCCAGAATGTTTTGGGTGCAAAAGCACCAAATGGACCATTAAGCGAAAAAGCCGGCATCTGTCGTCTGGAGCAGCGAAACGGCACCTAAATTCCCATTGGCTACGACCTCACGTCACGTGCGCGCCTCGGCGGAGCAAAGCGGGCGAAAGGGAACACCTGCTGCTGGGCTGGCGCGTCAGGTGTTGCGTGAGGGGAGAAGGCATCGCCGCGACGCCATGTCACCCTCGCTCTCGCTCTCGGAAGCCTGTGTTATCCGCGCGTTCCTTGTCCGCGCAAGCTCTCGCCTGCGTTCTAATTTCGCCTCAGTAATCGCTATAAAGAAATTAATGTATAAAAACAATAAATTTGAAAGGAAAACCGTTGGCGATAGTGAGTTTCTAACTTACGACGTCACCTCAGAAGCAGAGTGTCTTACCCATGTGGCTAAACCAGCGCCTCGTAGATAGCAGGCCTGTGCACTCTGTTTTATGACATCATGCTACTTGCACCAAAATTTCCATTGCCAATCCTGGCATGACGAAATCGGTGACGGCAAAATCACCAAGGCTTACTCGGGAGCGGCCCCATTAGATTATGTGGCAGTCGGGCAAGGTAACATGACGTCACGGATCGAAGTGCACGGGCGTTGTGCTATCTAGGAGGCGTCGGCCAAGCATCTCAACGCGCTCGCTTGCCAGCTAGGAGTTCGTAACTCGAAGGACCGCTTAGCGGCGTTCAATTGGGCATTATAATGCTTTCACATTCTCAGCTTATAAGAAGTGCTTAGGTGTCCTCAGATTTTTAATGCATTGTTTACTCCATGATTTTATTTTGCGTTCTTTTTTTTTTTTCTTTTCTTGTTTTCCTTCTGATCACTTTTCATGACATATTCATATTTGAGTAGGTTCAATAAACTAAACCCTGTAAACCAGTCTAAGAGCTCCGTACATGTCCCTATAATGGATGTATGAGCTACTTTGTAACGCCTTCATGCCAAATGCACTGTTTGTCTCCAGGAGGGTGGGCCTCGTCAGGTAGTGAGCCTTTAGCTTACTCCCTGAAGTGGCGATGTATGCTGTACACTTGTTGCATGTACAAGTGAAATTCAATAATTGTTTTAAACATTTGCTTCAATAAGGCAGAAAACTTTAACGCTGAAAAGAATGGAAGTGCAAGGATTACTACAACCAGGGAACATTATAGGCTGGTGATACACTGTAGCCGTAATAATACAAACAATAAAAATTGTTTATATGCCGGACCAAGTGCATCAGCAGTTGGGTTCACATCTGTGCCAAGGTCATGTGACAATATAGAGCTAGAGGAGGTGTAGAGTAGAATTCGTTGCTTATGCTAATGCAGATAGGAGCGCAGTGGTGATTTTAGGATTTCATACTGAAGTGCGAGTATCTAAACGTGACTTGCGCAAAGGGCCATGTAGCTTCTGTACAACAGGCACCAAAAAAATAAAAGTAGTCATTCGTCGCTTCGCTAACATCACACAAACTGTGCAAAACATGCAGAGATCTATCATCGCAGTATCGGGCAGTAATCCCAAGGCATTCGCCCTGATCGACGACCTGCTTGTTCACGATAACGACTGCACCAACGAAGGTGAGTGAACTAAACCTTCACGTGTAACATTTTCTCTGATATTTTGTTACCCTGGTAGGTACTATATTGTTAGCTTGAGCACCAGGCTGTCTAGTTTATCGGAAGAGACTTGTTCTAGTAGGTCTGTTAAAGCATTAATGTGGTAAATTTCTCTCGTAATTTAAGACATTGAAGTAGTATATTTAATTTGCGCTTTAAAGGTTTGGACGCCACCACCATAAATTGTTTAAGGTGTACAGACTGATTACATTTACATCAAGGTGTCGAACTGAAAAAAAAAAATACCGGTTCGCTTCGGGTTCGGATTCAGTGCGCTCCGATTTCGTTCCGGTTGAGTTCCAGTTTGGAGAAATAAAATTTCATAACGGTTCGCGAACCGGTTCGGCACATTAAGCTTTATTCTACCCTATCGCGACATGCTGCACATTGCTATCGACTTGTACACTTGGCGCACGCACAGGCTTTGTAGGGAGGTGGAAGAAAATGGCTTTCGGCACATGGGAGACAGAAATCGATGTTGTTGTTTTACGTGAATATCAATGAGCTTTAATGTACAGTTAGACGGTCATCTTAGGCCGTGTCGTCGAAAGAGTGTGCGGAACTCGCTGTGGTGCCTGGACGAGTCGTCGCTCTTTTCTGCGTTTCTTATTGTTGTAATCTGTACCGAGTACGGGGATAACAGCAGAAGTTCATAGGCGGGCTCGAACAGCGAAAATCTTAAATCGAATGGAATACGAGGACGCAGCGTAGATCCGGGCGTTGAGTTGCTGACAAGGCGGGAAGTGGCCGCGCGGTTCCGTGCTCGGTCCCTTTTTTTTTAGCAATTTTAGCAATGGCTTTTTTCGAAAATCAGCAATCGAAAAACAGCCGAGGCATCTTGATATAAGAATGAGTAACGACGTTTTTCTCTACAACGTGCAGTTTACAATAGAGTGCACAGATGCGGAGAAATTTCCATGTACATATATATAAAAGACAGACCTAATTAGAAAGCCAGTTTCTGCACAGTTTCTTAGCTTCCACTGCTTGACAGAAGCATAGTAAGTTCTATTTTCTTTTGCTTCAAGTAATTACTACTGGACTAGTGGTGAGTAAGCTGTGGCATGAGACATAAGGCGTCTTCATATTTTATTACATAAATAACAACTACAAACTTCTAATCTGCAGCATAGAAAAAAGCCAGCAAGTGACATTTTCCTCAATTTATAGTGTTCTTTAAAATAAAGGTAGGTAAGGACATTGATGCTTCGGAAAAATGAACAAGGGCAGCTTGCGCTCAATGCCGCGGCGATCTTCTTTGTGCAATCGCATGTGTGGCGCAGAGCCTTGTGCTGACTATTATAAACACTGACAAAATTGTACAAATCGCCCACATTGTGTCCCTGGATTGATTTTTAGAAATCGAAGAGCGCGTTGTACTCTGCTTCGAGACGCCAAACGTGCGTTTAACCATGGCACGCAGCAAACGCGAATTTCATGTGCCGGTTAGACCTGTTGGCACGCGCACTGAGAATATGATAGCGGCATCCAGTAGCAACTGCTGTGTTACTGTTACAAGAAGCGGAGCTGATGAAACAGTTGCTTTTCATATTTTCCATTCTCGAGGTCACCATATCCTTTGTTGTCTATCTCCTGGCATGTGCGTTTTACTTTTTATCTAGTAATCGCATACCTGTCACCCTGGGAACATTAAAATTCGTAAAAATCCCGCAGACATGCCCTCCTTGGGGGGAGGGGCAAGAGAGAGAATATTGTTATTTTGTTTTGTTTTTTTCTTAGCCTTGTGCGCCCACCTCTTGCGGGATACATACGCTACTTATTACAAGATAGATGCGCAAACAAACCGCGACATACTTTGAACAGCATTAAACTCACAACCAGCGGCACATTCCTTTTGCGATAAGTGAATTTTGCAGCGACTTTGGTGTTGCCGATTTTGCCTGGTATAGAAATTTGCCCGCACGAAGCAAGTACCCCACTAGTGTCCTCTGACCGTAAGAAGATATCCGAGAATATCTTCGGAGGCGAACGAGTGAAACTTTCTCACGAACAGAATTTCCCGTAAAATTGAAACACGAGGCCAAATTCGTAAGCTTTACAAAAAATTCGGGAGAGTTAGCAGAGTTAGCAGTCCAGTAATAGTAGCGAGCTGACTTAACGCCCGAAGCGGGACCTTTAACAGAAACGGTGGTTGTGCGGCACACTTGAAACAGCGTTTCGGCCGCAGGACACAACTGGCATGGCCGAGTTCGCAAGTGCCAGCGGATCTGCCGAGGTGGCCGTATAGTTATCAGCACATACCTATATATAGTTATCCACATTTTCGTTCATAACGCAACTCTTGAGCCATAACGAGTTCTCGTGGGGTGCGCCGACTGAAAAGTAATTACTTCAAATAATCGATTATGTATTTAGCACCTGTTTGCATCATATATGCTTGAACCGTAACTTACAGCCGTTATTATTATTTTTATTGGGGGGGGGGGGGGGGGGGTCCGGTTCGGTTTGGGTTCTAGCGCTTTCTAAGAATATCGGTTCGGGTTCGGGTTCAGTTCGACACCCTGACTTAGATAATATGAAACCTAACAGTAAAACATAAATATTATTTGCAAACTATCAAAAGCGCCCTACTCTATGGCGGATCAATCAGCTGTTTAAGCATTCCCTATTGTAACGTAACTGTTATTAAAACGGTTGGCCAATATATTTGTCGCTTCCACTCCTGTTTTAACCACATCTGTTTGTGCAGATTTGGTGAGCCCTGTTTGCTCATATTGGTGTGATAAGGCTATGACCAAGCATGTGCAAGTCCAGTTATAAAGATATGCTGAGTGGAACAGCTTTGCAATGCACTGTAGCTAGTTTATCTTTAATATCGTCGTGAATCAGACCGTGGACGCGTATTGTAATATTTGTGTAGCTAATACAAAAAGCGCTCCTCCCAAACGCAGCCACTTCTTATTTCAGGAGACGTTTCCACAGTTACGACAGCGAGCACAGCAAAAATTGTGACTGCTGGAGCAACCACACACTTTGGAACTACCGTCGTTCCCACATCAACAGAGGCAGTGGTCAACCCGCACGTTACTAATGTTGAAGGAAAGGCACAACCGATAGCCCCTTCAACGATGTTTATGACAACTGCATCCTCATCTTCTATCGGCACCACGACGTCCTCATTCGTGCCTTCAGCGGTTCCCACCACGTACGTGTCCACCGCCGCAGGGTCGACCTGTGGCAAAGGCATGTTCAGCTGCCGCGACGGCACACACTGTGTTCCTGCACTGCTCCTCTGTGATGGCGTTCGAGACTGCCCCAATGGAGCTGACGAACTCTGCGGTAATTTACATTTGGTCATGGACATAACACCTTCTAAAACCTACTATATTTAAATGGCCGAACGCTTAGTGGAGAGAACTTTTAGGCACTTACAAGCACACGTCTTGCATGTTGGTGCAATCAGGTCAAATTAAAGTACGCGTTCCATTCCATGCGTAGGAGACCACGAATTCTGCCCTGGTGGTCATTACTTCTGCCGGAAGCCATCAACATGTCTCAATGCATACAAGCTCTGCGATGGTCGTGAAGACTGCAGCGACGGATCTGACGAGATTCTCTGCAATGGTGCGTATTGTAGCTTGGCACGGAATGACACGCACCAGCTGGTTAAATAAAAAAAAATGTACAGTGTGAATATGGCCTGTCTATGTTAGCTGAATCAACATTTTGCCCAATTATTAGTACTCACCTGTCTTTGTTGCGGTGCAATAATAGGGACACTATATTCAAAGTGGCATCGGCTTAATTAATATAAGCATCAGGAAAGGGCAAAGGCTAAATGTGAAAACGATAGTTCGTTCATTATCATGACGTAGCTTTAGACTTTTAATTCTTGTAAACTTTTCACACTTACCTCCATACCCTACTGCAATGGTTGCCTCTGTATAGCTGAATAAAAGGCAGGTTGCGCATTTCTTTGCCGTGTAGGATCAATATGTTTTGTTGGCTATTTGTGTAGATTTTATATCATCGCTGTGATTTCATATCTTAGTGGTGCATCCACTTTGTTTGCGCAAATCACTTTCACCTAGCTGTTAGTTGTTGCGTGTAACTGGGTATTATGTATTGGTTCACGATGCTGCGGTGTGCATTCAGCTAACTGAATGACCGTCGCCTTAGCGAATTGTGACGGCGGGAAACAGTGCTGGGTAACGTTACGCCTTGAAGCATTGACTGCTTGAAACTCGGAGTCATCGAACTACGCACACAGCTTTGAAATACACGCCCTAGTGCAACTCCTAGGGCCCTAATGCGCGAAATTTAAGATCAACTCCGACGCCTACTCTATAATATGTTCGTGGCGCATCTAGCCAGCTGTGTTACTTGGAGCACAATGCAAGGTCAATAATTGTTGTGGTGTGTACGTTAAATTCTTTTTGCTGTTTTCTTGGCACAGACTGCCCAGGTTACTTCTGCCGCAACGATGGAAATTGCAGCTTCCATACAATAACTGGAGCACCAGAATGCATGTGCAAGGCCAGTTTTCAAGGCAATCGATGTCAGAAAAAGCTCGTGGAAGATACTTCGCCAGACTCAAGGGCAACAGGTATCCTGCAGTTTTGTCTCACGTGCTGTATTACTTTCTTCTACTGGTAAAGACGTGTGCCAATGTAGAAGAACATAGGCACACGTTCGTGCAGAAGCACGCACACAGGGAGCCCACCGAGGTCTAAAAATACTATATACTAGTGCACTATATATAGGAGAATGCGACAAAAAGCCTGCTGTTGATTCCTCTGCGGGTCAAGTCGCTCTATAATATTGCATTCTAGTTGCATAATTACTCAATATTAATTAACCAACTTCGCCAGTCAGATATACATCAAAACTTTCAATGAGAACGTTGTAATATGCGTGTTCGAAGAAACGCCCGATCCAGCAAGGTCTCCTCTTGACCGTGCTATAGTTCTGTCTTTATTATATTGTATACAGTGTCCTTTCAATATAGAAAGTGGCATACAACATAATGAGATTTGTTAATTCGTGCAAAAATGGAGATTGCAGGGCAAGGTGGAAGTTGGGGGAAGGGGTCTGTTAGAATATCACATGGTGGCACCGCCTTTTTTTAAATATAAATAACTAGAGGAGTTGCTGTTTGCCGTTCCCCCGTGATGATTAGTCTATTTCACTTAGTTAATAAAATAAGATAAACATGTTAAAAATAGTATTTCTTGGAATATGTGTTATTTAAATAAAACAAGAATATATATCAACACTAAGGGTAGAAGTCGCCTCGAAAAATTGCAATTCCTCGTGTGGCTGAAGTACATAAGTTTGTTTCAGACGCGCGAATGAGACTCAATTGCACAAGAATAATTGAGACACCCACAGTTGAATTCAATGTAAAGATGCGCGTGCGTGCTCAGTTTCAGGTACAAGCAGTGGCTGGGCGTATGGTGCACCCGTGCTAGTGCTCGTCATCCTGGGTTTCACCACTACAGTGGTCATTTACCTCCGGCGGAAAAGGAGCAAGGAGGTGCGCAGTGAAATGTGAGTGACCAGGCAGTGCGTCGCTTTGAGTCAATGTGTGCAGCAAAGTTGGTCGCATTAGCCTGTGGAGGCGAGTTTTTTCGTTGCGCAAATAACCATTAACACGTGGAAACATCGGGAAATAACTTCTTTCCGGTGCCCTGTACTTTTCACAAGAATTACCAACTCACAACTAGTGTTTTTTCAGTGGTTCTTTCATTGGTGGTGGAATTCTTTGTGCAGCCTCCACAAGCACTTAATGGGATGAACGTGTGAAGCATTACTATCCCACGAGAATTTCACTTTGTCATGCGCTTTATATACATGGTGTATATACGTATCAGTGGCGCAACGATGGGGGGGGGGGGGGGGGGGGGGGGTTGTAACCCCCCCCCCCCTTTCGTTTAACCCCTTTTCTTTCCTTGCGCCTTTGAGTACTGCAACTAAGATGTCAGACGCGCAATCGTCTGCGCACTCGCAAACTTGCGCAAAAGCGCATTTTTTGACAATTTCTTGTGAAGAAATTAAAATTAGTGCTGTTTAGATGGTATTGGCAAACTAAGGCAAACTGTCAACCCCCTCCCCCCCTGGCAGAGATCCTGGGTGCGCTACTGATACGTATGTCAATGAAGTATCACATTCATGTAGCAAGATTTACTGTATAGTCATTTTTTTTTTTTTTTGGGGGGGGGGGGGGGAATCATACCCGGGGAATTTTAGACATTGTCGCTGCGGCCTTCTGTCAAACTTCACTGCAATGCACCACTGTAACTCAATGAGCAGCATTTTTAAAAATTATATTTGAAAGGGTCACCCTAATTGCAACAATTTTCAGCAAGCAACGTCGAGAGGGTACGTCCTTATACTCGTATTAACATGCGTATATACAGCACTTATTCGTAACTTTCCTGCAGCATTATAGCAGTGTTTTAATCCTGACCAAAATTCTGCTATAACGCAGCATAGACGTTACGACTGAGTGCTGTAAATACGTATAAACACTGGTGCGCTGCAGGGAAGTTCGACAGGTAGCAGAAGGGGCAATGTCCGAAACTCCTGGCCATTAATGAATTCTCTGGGCTGTTCATTATATAAGTTGCTTTTGCTTTCTCCAACACTGTCACACTAAATACATTCTTCGTTTACTTGACTTCGTTTACCACTGAAGCAGTGTTCGGCTTACTTTCTATACAATTTATTTTTCCAGAGAGGAGAGCAGACAAGTGACCGTAGAAAATCCAATTTACGGGCTTGAGTTTGGCCAAGTAAGTGGGAATTATGTTGACACTTGTAAATTTATTTGTGGTCTTTCAAAGGTTTACTATGTGGAAAACATACAGTCCGGGCGGGATAAAATTTTATGCCAATTCATTTGAAGCGGCCACCGGTAAGAGTCGCTGGTGGCTGTCATGTCATAACGTTTTATACTGGCTCCACCTGGACAGTGATAACAAGACTCTTCGCTTCATGTCACAGGGTTTCACCGGTTAACGTCACAGAATTTACTCACACGCTCCCAGGAAAAGTTGTCATTGCATAAAATATCCGCCATGGAGAGTGCAAATGGCGGAGGTGCCAGACTTCGTTGCTGAATTACTTCGCGGGGCTATGAAAGCAAGCATGTTATCATGATAGCCAATCAGATGACAGCCCGGGTGATAGCCCGGATGCACGCTGAACGCAGAAGAACCATCTAATCAATATTTTCCCCGATTATCAAGGCCGATGGTAGGCCCAAATGATTAATAAGAAGGGACACCAGTTAGTCGGTAGGCTTATGAGGCGGAAGGCTACAACCAATGACAAAGGTTTCGATAAAACAAAAGCATTCGTGGGTCCGGTTCCTGGTTTGTCTTTCTCTAGTTATGACCACATGATAAATGAGGCATCTTAGTGATGTCCTAATGTTCTCGTCATAGTTTGTACAATCTATGTAAACTTTTGTGTGAAATAAGTATCAATACCAATAATATTATAACTGATACAGGTGTCTTAACGGAACAATGCCATGTCTTCTGTTTAACTTAATTAAATTATGGGGCTTTACGTGCCAAAACCAAGATCTTAATTATTATGAGGCACGCCGTAGTGGGGGACTCCGGAGTAATTTCGACCACCTGGAGTTCTTTAACGTGCACCTAAATATAAGTACATGGGTGTTTTCGCATTTCGCCCCCATCTAAATGCGGTCGCCGCGGCCGGGATTCGATCCTGCGACCTCGATCGTGCTTATTAGCCCAACACCACAGCCACTAAGCAACCACGGCGGGTTGTCTGCTGTTTGTCCAACCCTTATGTTTTTGCAAGGTTAATGTCCGATGACATAAAGGTTACCAAGTCGAGTTTAGATATTAGTCCAAGGTCAGTTGCGCTGGCCATGGTCCGCACATTCGACCATTCTCATCATTTAACCTCTCTGCGTATACAATTTAAATTCCACCTGGTAGTGCCCCTATGTGGGAACCACATGGACAGGAAACTTCTGCACAGGCTGCGAAGAGGACCGGCTCGCGCGTGGCCAGACTGGCGACTACCTTGATGGAGATCTTTGGCTCATTAAAGCGACACAAAGAGCAACGTACACTGAGTCAGTTAAGACTGACAAAGCTTTATTTCAAAACTATTTTCATTGTTTTGGTGGAACAAAGTTCATTATTACAGGAGAAAATGAACGCGAAACTTCTATTTCTTGAATTTCGCGCTGAAACACCAATGCCGGTAGTCAGTGTGACGTCACGGATTTCAAATTATTTTATCGTATTCGGGCCAATTGGCAGCAAGAAAAATTATCTAAATTTGCTAGTTCGGGTTTTTTGTTTCTTTATAGAATGCAAAGTAGTCTTTTCTTACCGAGAAGCAATTAACTATAGCTTAATAGGCGCTGTCGAAATCCATGGCTTCACGGTGAGCTAGCTGGTGCGAGAACTTTTTGGAAAGCGTTGTCACCGATTTATCGTTTTTACGTCTTTTCTGGCTTACAAACCGCAAAGATTCGATGTAAAAGCGGCCGTGTTAATATTTCAGAACCGTAATTTTCTATTTTCTAATTCAGCTTAACTTAATGTTCCTTGGCAGTGTGCCCAGTTCATGGGCTGGTTGTACATCTTGGTAAAGAGCAGGTTTAGCAGCGCGACACGGGGCACCGGAGGAACAACAGCACTCTGTCCTTGTTTCCTTCTATGTCCCGTATCACACTATGAAAATCTGCTCCTAGTATTCTTCTTTAGTTTCCCTTTTAGGGACGCTTCCCACGAACTTGCGAGCGAAGTCCACCGGTACACGTCCATTCGTTGATAACGCGTACACTCGTGTTCATTGCATTCCTACGGATCCCAGTACTTGTATAAAAGCTACATTTCCTCTTTGGCTTAGCACACAGCTTGGAAATGATTCGTGCAGCGTGCACATATCAGTGCACTAACACAACAGTGCCCCCCCCCCCTAAGTTTCAGAATGTGGGTCCTGCAAGCAAGGAATTTTTACAGCGGAGTTGTTATACCCTACTTTCCAGCGGATCGCTGCATGCGTAGACCAAGCGCGTAGACCAAAAACGCCGTAGCCTCGATACAAAGCAAACGCGTGTCGCCGGTGTGCCCCAGCTGCGTTTAATATATATAGCAATGGGTGTGTCTCTTTGGCTGGTGACGTCACGCACTGCATAGTCACGTTATCTCAGTTGCGTTCCGGCCGTGTAATGAGTAGGCCGCGTATTGTGCGGACCGAGGAAGAACAGCATGCCTACGAAGAACGACGGCGAGAGCAGAAGCGGGAATGTGCGCGAAGGCGGCGAGGCTGCCTTCCGCCGCCTTCGCGCCCATATTCCCGCTCAAGAATCGTTACAGAACTCATGGCCGTCTACCATAGCGACCACAAAGCTATCGTCACCTTAGTAACAAAATAATAAAGACGGTAAAAAAGGACAATTCATGTGGTATGTGTCTTTATTTAAATCAATATAGTCTATCACCATATATACAGCTCCGCTGGTCATCCACCTTCACAGAGTGGAACTGCACTGAGTTTTTTTCTTGATGCCATAGTAAAGTATGGACTACTGCTCGCGCGCGTATTCAGTAACTCTCCTTGTAGACCCTTCTAGACTCCACCAGATGTTAGGGCTGTCTATTGAAGAGAGACGTTCCATGCAATTTCATGAAAGCCCTCATAAATATAACCGGGCACATTGGTAGTGACACCACAGCATTTTAGTGGTCAGAATATTATGCGCAGCCTTGTCTAAGTCAATGTACTATCGACCAAAAAAGTTTACGGACCAAGGGATCTGACAGAAAGCTGAATATCTCCGCAGCCTCAAAACGCAGCCTGGTATTCCCATTTCCAGCCTCTACTGGTATATGCGAACAACATTGTGATGTACTGTTTTACTGGCTACTTTTAAAGGCTGCTCGGATATTTAGCGTTTTCTGAGATCCCGTGGTCCGTAAACTTTTTGGTCGATAGTACCTGCTAACTGTTCACATGACAATGAATCTCATTTGCCAATCAGTTTGTTATAGCTTTTTCTAGAACAAATATCGTGTGTAACTTCATATACGCACATTAATGTTTCGTATGTGTCATCTTATTTTGAAGAACATGCTTTCTATATTTCCTATTTCATTGCTGCTCCTTTCCAGAATGACACACCAAGGCAACCAACACTACCAAGACAGTCGTGGTTCTCCAGGACAATCAGGCTTCCAATTTCTAGTCGCATTTCAACGAGTGAATGTTGATTTATGCAATTTAGCGATCATTGGTGAATGTTTTAGGTTGTTATTATAAAAACATCATTTTCATCTTTTTTTTCATCATTAGAAAGACATTGATAGACACATCAGTATTGACTTGTTAGACTCATGCTTTGCCAAACCTTGACTCATTGAACTTCTAGAATCTTGGTGAACAGCATAGTATGAGATCGCCAAACTGTACATATACATGCAACAAAAGTAAATGGAATAAACAATTTTCACCAAATTTCTTTTTGCTGCAGTCATCTTTATTTTATACCTTGGCTAAATACCTTGTTAGGGCAAACACACTCTGTCTTTAAGCTAATATAGGAATGCTATTTATTTATTTATTTATTTATTTATTTATTTATTTATTTATTTATTTATTTATTTATTTATTTATTTATTTATTTATTTATTTATTTATTTATTTATTTATTATGTTCCAAGCCCGTCATAAATAGTTCCCTGAATGTCACTGCGACATGTATTGTCTGCATGATGGCGAAATAAAAAGATCGCAGCTTCCTTTTTCTCTGCTTTCGTGTATCTACACTTAAACCATATCATCCATGGCACTCTGGTCGGAGGCTTTTTTTTTCTAACTTCAAGCAGAATCACACACCTTAGCGAGGTCTTCAGTTTTCTAAGAAATTACAAGCAGCAAGTTAGTAGCAAGGAAAGTGATTGATGGCGACATGCATGGCAAGAAATCAATCAAGTAACAGAACATTTGAGCTGTTTCAAGTGGCTTAGGCAGCGCCCACATTTTCCACCCCACGAAGCAGGACAATGAAAAGAGGAAGGTTTCTAGTAGGTGCAAAACACATCGATGTTGGCAGACATTGCACCACACAGTGAATGTGTTTTTATGTTCGGTTTTGGCGCTCTGGGAATGCCGTTGATGCAAATTGGGCCCTAAAAGATAAAGTTTGCTGTTCTGGAAACACATTCAAAACGTTGTCTTCATGTGTGCACATATGTTTTTTTTTTTTATTTATCACCGATTTTATATTACAGTAGCAGAAAGAGGTGCTGTCTTTAATAGAAAGTTGCCGATGTTTGCCTGGCTGATGGCTTGCCATGCTACTTACATTGTATGCCACATTGGCTGGACTACCACTTCCATCCGATGCTGGGACACAGTTCGAAGGCTTTTATACACAGGCGCCTGATGTCGTTGACGAAATACTCTTGTGTGAGTTGCGACTTCAGCAACTGCAGAGTCACTCGTGAGTTAGGTAAGATGACCAATGATCGAGCTATTTGTTCTAGAAAAACGTCGCAGTTCCGGTGGAAAGGTGGAGCATCGATAGCGATAGCAAGGTATTAAACACGAGGCAAGGTACGTATTTTTATAGGTCGTATAAATAGCAGTAAGCATTCGATTGCTAACTAAACAAGCGTAGTGTCACATGAGCACAGGCAATGAACAGACCTCATTCTATGACCGCGAGCATTCGCTGTCACAACGCTAGTGTGACTAGAAGCGCCGGCAGCACAGAGCACACGCGCTTGTCTCAAAGCGAAGACTTCGTGCAGCCGCTTGCTTCACCATTTCAAGATTGGCACGTCTCCAAAACTCAGATTACGTGACTTCCAACACTATATGCGCACGCGAAGACAGCGTGCATGAAGCCACCAACCATCTCGGCTCGCTCTTAATTATCCCCGGTGCCGTTGTCAGATGGTAAGAGGACTTGGCACCCGTAGGTACCGCGCCCCAGAGCTTACATGTACTCATCAACCCAGCATCATTCGATACATTGACCCCGGCACCCCCCCCCCCCCTACCCGGGCTGACTGGGTGGGGGGGCTTTGGTTTGGGCCAACGGTCCTTCCCGGACAAGGGGGCCACTGAGGAGCGGCACAGACCGTGATATTTCGCGCTTCACACAAACAGCCATGTTGGTCGTCAGGGACACGAGCCCATCAGAGGCCTGGATTACCTCGACGGAAAAGGTGTCAAGGCAAACAACCGTGGAGACCACAGAAGCCGTCCGCGGTGCAGCGCACTCTGTTGCGCCACTGCCGGTTCCAACTCTGGGTTCCACTGAGACGAACGGAGACACGTGGATCGACTGGCACATGCTGTCCAGTCGAGTGACCTTAGAAGCATGCATCATAACTTAATGGAAAGCTTTCCATCTGACTCATCGAAAATCACAGCAGGGCGAGCCCACACTTCGAGAAACTTCTTCTCGCCTAGGTGATACCGCTCCCGGGTGAGATGGAACCAGACTTCCTTCCGCGCCTTTCCAAGCACTTTGTGAAGACCCGGCGCCCCTCCCCCGAAAACCGCATCACAGCGTGCTAACCAAACTTGGTATGAGCACTCGACAAGAAGAAGCACGAACTGGTTGATCGCCTGGCTAGGCAAAGGGTGCAAGAAACGAACGGTCTGAAATGGAATGCCCGGGAGACTAAACAAACTAGCTATCCGTTGGAGGAGAGCAGCAGAAAGTAAACAGCGAAAAGATGTGAACTGTATCATCTCGACCGCCACAAAAAGGGCACACTCCACGAGCCGGGATGGCTGTGAAGGGTCTGTAGCTAATCGGCAAACAGCCTCGCGCCAGGCGGTACATGAATGCAGCTCGCCTGGCGTCAAGGAAGCTTGCCGTAATGAGCTTCCAGCTTGACCTGTGAAAAGACAGGTCATACCTTTGGCAATGCGGGGGGAGACTGGGGGTAAGGATATCAACTAGTTCTTGGAGCGGAGTTGAAACTACATCGATGTCGGAATGGACCTTGCGAAGGCGTGCCAATGAATTGGCAGCCATCGCATAGAATGGGGACGGGGTTCCTGAGCGAGGCACACAGTGAGAGAATGTGCTCTGGGAAAACAAACGGAGTCTAGTGCTAAGAAAGAAGGAAGTAAAGCTTCGAGTCAGGAGCATATCTGAGCTAAGGACAACCTGGGTCCACCTGACGTGTAGTGCAGTAGCTACGATGTCCAAGTCGGGAATTCCGAGTCCTCCCTTATCCTTGGGCAGCTTAAGCACCTGCCTAGCTACACAACCAGTTGTCCCTTTCCAAAGAAAGCGAAAGAGAACCCTCTTCAACATGAGCTTGGTTTGGGTTGGAACAGGGGACACACATGCTACATACGTGAGAAAAGAAAATAGAAGAGACCTAAGAATGTTCGCTCTAGCTGTCAATGGACACGACAACACGCTGAACTCCTGAATCCTGGTTTCAAGCTTCTCTTTAGCTTGCTGCCAGTTTTCAGAAGACAGACCGTCTGGATCGAATTGGAAACCTAGAATTCGCAACCGCGTTTTCACGGGTAGACCATGAACGCGCTGCGGGCTGGACGGAGTGGAATTCAAGTACATGGCTGCACTTTTTGACCTATTCAACCTCGCACCGCTCGCCCTGCAGTAACTGTCCATGACGTACAGGATGGTGCACGCTGATGCCTCGTCCGGGACGACAATAGACAAGTCGTCTGCATAGGCGAAGAGTGCAGCTGAAGGGGAACCTGGTGGAAGTAGGAACTTGCCAATTCTACTGTCACAGGATAGCCTCTGCAGAAGGGGTTCGATTGCGAGTACGTAGAGAGCAGGTGAGAGCGGATCCCCCTGCCGTACACCACGACCCACAATGAAAGCCTCCGAGACGCGATTCTGTATGAGAACAGCAGAAGTCGGTCGAGAGTACAAAGCTTGGACCATACGCCGAAAACCCACGCTAAAGCCGGCCTCCTTCAAAACCCGAAAAAGGTACCTGTGGCTCATGATATCGAAAGCCTTCTCCTGATCAAAGGAGCAGAAAATACCGGTGAAGTTTCCTGGTATTTGCCCACAGGAGAAGGTCTCTAACCGCTAAACCGTGAAGCTGAGTGGAACGCCCCTGAACACAGCATGCCTGGTATGGACCCAAAACAGTGTTGAGAACTGGAGTGAGTCGCATACACAGACACTTTGCTATGAGCTTGTAATCGCAGTTCAGAAGTGTGATGGGCCGCCAGGCTCTTAGATCGGTGCTTCTCGACTCATCCTTGCACAGGAGAGTGATTAGCCCCTCTCTTTGAGACGCTGACAAAGTCTCTTCACTGAGCAGCCTGTTCACCAATGATGTGAAAGGCTTCCCTAACAGTCTCCAAAACTTCACATAAAATTCAACTGTCAAACCATCGGATCCTGGGCTGCGATTGTGCTTCATAGACTTCAATTCTGAAAAGAGCTCGTCTTCAACTATGGCTGTGTCACCAACTTACGGCGGTTCAGTTGGTGGAACGAATGGAAAAACAGCTGGAGTGGCAGCTGGCTCAGCATAAAGGTTCATGTAGAACTGCCTCGCCAGTGCAAGCACTCCATCTGGTGAGTCGACTATGCTACCATCACTTGGATCTACTATGGAAGAGAGAGTTGTGCTCTTCCTTGAAAGATGTCTGCGGAGAATGTTTCTGCTGCACCACGCTTCCATTTCCCACCGCTCCGCTCGGGTTATAGCTCTCAAGCTATCCCAGCGTCGCTGTAGGAGAATCCGAAGTTCCTTCCGGAGTGAGGCCAGCGCCGGACCAACCCCAGGCCCACAAGACAGTGGCCTCGAGAGTAGAAGGATCGCGTCGGAGACGATTTTAATCTCCTCGCGCTCCTCCCGCGCTCGACGCTTGCCCCAAGACCTGAAGCACTCACGGACACTGACCTTCACTTCGTCCCATTCTCTACCTTCTAGATTCGCTCTGTTGTGCAGCGAGCGAAACAGAATGGACGATAACTCTGCGGTTGCCTGCCTGTATTTAAATAGCCGTGGGTTTAGACGCCATGGTCTCTTCCCCTGCGGCACTAAACTCGAGTCGGCAAACCGCAGTATCAGGAAGCAGTGGTCGCTAAGAGCAGAATGAATTACCTCGGAGGAATGCATACTGGGAGCCAGTGATGACGAAACATAAAACCGATCGATGCGGCTCTCCACCCCCCGCCCTGTCCAAGTCATTCCTGACCCCACAGGGCGAAGCGTGCGCCAAGCATCAACCAGTCCCAGCTCATCGACGAGCCCCTGTAGTACAATATCTCCAGCCCTATCCCTGAATTTCGGAGTACCTCTTTTAGATACGCGATCTACCTGCTCTAACACACAATTGAAGTCGCCTACAAGAATAAGCCGAGAAGGGCCCAATAAGTAGGGATCCAATGCAGCAAAAAACTCTTTTTGACCTTTATCTCTGTTTGGAGCATAAACATTAACAATTCGAATGCCAGAATCAAGATCCACTGACAAACGCGGCCCTCGGCATCCCTGGCATGGCGTAGAACCAGGCCTTTGAAGCGCGGCATCAAAATGATGGCCGTGCCTCGGCAGCCCGACCCGCCATAACTCCAGAAAGACCTCGTGCCAAAAGTCCTGTCAAAGTGGCTGATCTGACCTAAGCTGTGGACATAGGTTTCCTGAAGTACAAGAATATCTACATTTGCGGACCTAGCTAAGTCGACTATCGCGAACCGTTTTAAATTTCGAGTCAAGCCTCTACAGTTAAAGGTAGCTAGTTTTATGGAGAAAGCCATATTGGGTGGAAGAAAAAATTAGCAAAAGACTAAAGAGAGCTAGACAAGAAACAAGAAAGCTAAGATAAAAGGGAAAGGCTAGTACTGGGTAATACTAGCCGCAAATAAATCGATGGTACAACTGCCTAAGCGGGAGTCTCCTCGAGTGGAGACCTCACGGCTGTTGATTCATACGATTTATCTGATATGATCGAACAGTCGCAATCGAAGCCCTTACAGTGTTTACAAGGAGAATCCTCCTCGCTTTCTGAAGAGTCCTCCATTTCTGACTCTGATTCTGAGGCCACCACAGCCGTGCGTTTGGGAGTACGAAGACCAGGCTCCGAGCTATGGGAGCCACCACCTTCCGAGTCCGAAGACGACCGCCGTGAGGCCGCCTCCCTGGCCACCGATCCAGAGCGCTTGCTACGGTTTTTCTTCCGTTTATTACGGGACACCTCAATGAAAGGGGCCTCCGTGCTCTTGCTAGCAAGCGGTTCCGGCTCACCAGAGAGTTCGGCCGCCACGGCGGGCACCGCTGCTGCCGCGGGGGCAGCTACGGGAACCGCGACCACCTCCTCGCCACCTCCCTCTCCACTCATCGCCGCGGCAGACAGGGAAGTGAGCGCATCGGCAGCCGCGGAATCTCCATCGACTCCGGCAGTGTCTCCCTCGCTCAAGGAGCCCTGGCTGTCTCCGTTTTCCGTCGCGGCGCCTTAGATGATGCTGCTGCTGCTTCCGCTCCTGCGCCTGCGACCTCTTTCCCTTCTCTTTCCTTTCACTCCCCATCCCCCTGTGCGGCGCGGTTGAGGTGTCCTCTATTGAGAGACAGTTATCGCGCTGCACTTTAACCCAATCTTTCACCCTTTCCAACAAAAATCTCTCTCTCCGTCGCAACTGTGGGGCTACCTAACACCGAAGCAACCTCCGGCTCTGTCGCAGATGGCTGCGGCTCAGAGCCCGAGGCAACTGACGAGTAGGTGCGGACAGGGCACGACGAGATCGCGTGATCTCCGCCACATCGTACGCACGCCGCGTGGCAGCTCTCGTGACCAAACTGCTCGCAGCGTGCGCACTTCGGCGTCTCACACGCGACCGCGTGGTGACCCTCTAGGTTGCACCTACGACACAACCGTGCAACACCGTCGTACTCGCACTGAACTATCCTATCACCAAAGCGAAGAAGGTTAGGGACGGGCCGCGCCATCTCCATCCGAATGCGCCGGTTGCCTGTACCGACGCTAGGAAAACGCGGCACGCACTCTTCGGAGATCCCTAGTACCTTTCCAAAAACATGTAGCCACGCGGAGAGGGCTTGGTCTGGCAGGTTCGAGGGGTAGCCAAGAACCTTGACCACCTTCGTCCGCACACCACGATACTCAAACTGAATTTCCAAATCACGAACCTTCAAAGCGGGATTCGCTGAGAAGCAATCAATCGCGGCCTTACTCTTAAACGTAACTTCGAACCTGCCGGCGCCGAAATCCTGCACAGACTTCACCTCCGACTGCGAAAAGCGCTGTACGAGCGCTTTACAAATGTCCACATTGGTCGCTCCTTTCGGCACGCGACCAAAGAACGTAAACGGCCGAAGCCGCGAAGGGGCCACCATCGCGGTGAAAACCACGTGCCGGCCGCGTCTAGCCGAAGGTAAGCTATAACAGACTGGCTGCAATGCTAAAAACCTCGACTAAACATAAGAAAAAAGAAAAGAAAAAAATCCACGATGGTCTCCCACCAGCCGCTGGACACCTGGCTTGAATCCTCAAGGACCCGCGCCGTATCCAACCATGGAGAGAAGCAGCCACGTATAGGAGGTCACGGGTCAGGCACGCCGCACGATCACCAGGTCCTGGCCATGGCGGAAGGAGGAGACGGGAGCGTCCAAACTCGTCGACTGCGGCCCCGGTACCCGCCGTAGATGACCTTCAACATACGGCGCTCGGGCCGTGTAAACGCTCAATCGCGCGGACAGCCATACGCAGCCACGGCCGCACTAGAGGAGGAGACGCCCGTTCCTTCTCTCGCGCGCGCTGGACTGCAGGACCTCCAAAATTGGGCGCGCGGGAAGACAGCGCGCATCAAGCCACCATTCTTTTCAGCCTATTCTCGCATGCTTGCCCTCGCACACGCAGCATACGGCGCGCGAGCCGCTCATTCTCCTCGCACTTGGACTTTATCCGGAACATCACGGCAACGGCGAAAATTCGCCTAAGTATCCATACAGTTGCTATCGCAATAATAAACAAAAGCTGCTTGCAGTCGACTAGTTCAATGGCTGTAGCTGAAGTCCGGCGGCATAGCGGATACTGCCATATATAGATCTGTCACACCTACCATTGGTGTCGCTTTGTACTGTACCATACTATGCATAAAAAACTGTTGAAATGGCTGTTGTGTACATATGCGGGGTGTCCCAACTATCATGTACTAAACATTAAATATATGCAACTGTCCCGCATCTGGACAGAACCAAGGTTATGTTGTTTGCCGTCGCACTCAGATTATTTATTTTTTTGCATTCCGCCTAATTACATAATTAGCCCTAATTAATTTATCAACTTCTCAAATTATAATTAGATAAAATGTGTCTATGAGAAAATTGTAGAGTGACATGAAAAACTGTCGATACAGCTTTCTGTTGGTCAACACGGGCTACATAAAAGTATCTTATGTCACTTCCTGAGGTAGGAAGAGAGTACCTGAATTTGAATTAGGAGAGCTAAAACGCTGTGTATCTCGACTCGCCGGTGCTCTTAAACTGTTTGTATAACGTGTGTCCCAGCCAAGTTGTTCAACGAAGAAAAGAAATATTGAAAAAGGATGGTGCAAGGTTTTTAACAAAACGTCGTGTTATGCATGGAATCACGAAAGTCACTGGAATGCCAATGCATTTCTCCGTAAAGTTCGGAACTGGTGTCATCCTGAGAATTCGTTCCAGGTGGATCCATCTTGCGAACTTCACGGCTAGAATTTGTAAGTTTCAATATGCCCCGTAAAGTAATAATTCAAATGATAATTAGTAAAATTTTATTAATTAGTCGATTATGCATTTCAATTTCTTGTGCAAGTAATGTCTGCCTCTTCGAGTAGACCAGCTCAAGAAGTAGAATTGTGCTATCTGCCACAGGCAACCTTCAAAACTTTTTGAAAGTGTTCACCGAAACACCCGGTATATCGTCTTGTTTGACTGCTTCTGCTCAGGCCCACTTCCAAAACTGGTAACCGGTGTGCGACATAAACTACAGACTACACGTACAAATGATCTCTCCAAATTACTTTCGTAGTGTGGGAACGAAATCATAGCAACCACAATGATATTCTCTCTCTCTCTTTCTATCCTTTCCTTCCTTTTTTTTTTATTTGACAGAGTGATTTAAACAGTTTTGTTTGTGAACGGTGTAAGCATTAATTTTTCAACCTAAGCAAAGCCGCAAGACGACGCTGCATTCTCGGCGCTTTCGCATTCGACCCTTCTGTGGACAAAACGTATAGCTTAGCTCGACATCGTGGAAACAATGTCGTCCACCAACGAGTCGCTAACGCATAAAGCGGTAGCGGCGAATTAATATATTTGCTTCAAAGCGATATGGCACGTCGGAAAGATTACTGTTCTGCTGTTTGCGTGTGTTTCGTACGACCAGCCGTGCGATGGGTCGGTTGGTTCTCACGCAAATTTGTTTGACACTGAATTAAGCTGCCGACAATTTCCGTCAGGTCTGCATGCTCCGTGTTTGCATGTTTACGGTTGAAGAGTATCGCATTACTTTACCGTATCGGGGTCCACGCTTGGCCAGCTCGAAGCGCATACCACAAAGCCGTCTCTCAAAGCACACGTTGGGTTGAGACGTAAAAATTCATCCATCAATAATTCGCGACTGCGAATTTCTTGCTGCGTTAAAGGCTGTTTCACGTGCAGCGATTTTGCACGTTTTTGGGGGCTGCGATATTTCCTACATGCGGTCTTCGCATTCACGCTTCACACTGCGGCGACTATACAGCCGGATCATTTTAAGTTTTATGGAATTTTTAAAAATTGCCGTAGCAGATAGCATAATTGTTGTCCTTGAGATGGATTATTCGAAGAGGCGGACATTACTAGCACGAGAAACTGAAACACATATTCAACTAATTAACGAAAATCACTAATTAACTTATTAAAATTACTTTACAGCTCATATTGCAATTTACGAACTGTAGCCAGTGAGCTTGCAAGACGTATAAACTTGAAATGAATTTCCAGGATGACACCAGTTTCGACATATTATTTCCCAAAGTGTGGAACGAAATACATGGGCGTTCCAATTACTTTTGTGCTTCAATGCATAAAAGAGCGTTTTGTTCGAAAAGTAAGTTCAACCACCGTTACTAGATTACTTTGCCAGTTTGCAAACTCTGCCAGGATGCATCGGGAAAACGTGGCCCCTTTCGGTTCCCGCCCGCGAGGTGGCCCTTCCGACGCCATTGGCCTAAAGCCCCTTGATCTAGGGACTTTACATTGGCCCGGTCGCTTCATGATTACGGAGCCTGCGCGCTGCGTTAAACGCAATTTACGCAGTTAATTCTGTGTAAGGGGCGTTATTTCCGAGATTGTGAGCAAACGTTATTTCGATTGTGCAACTACAGTATCGTTTCAGCCACTAGAGCGATTCCAGACGGCAGAGATGTGACTGAGATGCCTCAGTCCAGCTAGTGCTATGCGGGACTCTTATCCATTCAGCTGTGAAGATTAATCGGGTTCAGTTCTTTTTAATTCAGTTCTATGTAAGATTACGTGTTTACGGTGGGTCACGGAACATAAGTATCTCATGCCGCCGAAAATATTGAAACCTAGAACCACTCGCTTGTTCTAGAACACTCAATGCCAGGATACGCGGTTTTCTTTTTCTTTTTTTTTTTTAAAGCGAGATACCAAACTACTTCAGTGAGAGCTCGCCGTTTTTAAGGCTATAAAACGCGAAAGACGACGAGAAGAACACAATTCAAATTGAAAACAATTTATTAAGGCAAAAACCGTAGATGGCTCATGGGCCGAAAAATCCGACGTCCGGTGTTAACAGCACCTAAATTCATGGTGCCAGCAACAAAGGTCGTGGTTTGGGCCTTAGTTAACTCTACCTTAATTAACATAGAGTTAATTAAGGCACTGGAACCCACGACCTTTGGTGATACTTAAGGCAAAGTTACTTACGACACAGTTAATTAGGATGTAGTTAATCATGGCACGCGGAACCGCGACCGTTGGTGGAAAGTCGAATCCTCAACCATTGGTGTTAATTAAGGCGAAGTTAATTAAGGCGCATTTAATCAAGATATAGTTAATTAAGACACTCGAACCCACGAGCTTTGGTTTAATTAGGGAGAAGTTCATTAGGGCACACTTGATTAAGGTACTCGAACACCCGACCTTTGGTGGGAAAGAACAAGTATTAGGAAGTAATTGCACGTTAAAGGTGGTCAAAATTAACCCGGAGTCCCCCACTACGGCGTGCCTCATAATCATATCGTGGTTTTGGAACATATAAAACACCAGAATTTAATTTGATTTTTTAAACTCACGACGCATTCGAATGAGAATGTCAAGTAATATAGTGAATTTCTCGTGAGCGCGCACGCTTTCGCTTTCATTCTGTTTAGCGTACGCTAAAGTGACTGTCAACTTTTTGAACAATGCAACAAACATCAACTGGGAATCACATTTCAAAAGCCAAAGTTACAAAAGACACTCTTTTTTGTTTGCTACAGCCATCTTTTAATTGCTTGCTAATCGATGGTTAAAATCTCGGGAGAAAAAGTGCATTCTTGTCACAAGCTGCAGCGGGAGCACACGCCGCACGAGCTGCTCGCTGGGACTCACAGGGATTGCGATCACTAAGCAACAAAGTTGAACGCAATGTTACTAGATTTGTTGAAGGCAACAACAACAACAACAAAAAAAAAAAAAAAAACGGCACAAGACCACGCCTTGACTACGCCAGCGTGGCGGCCAAGAAGCCGTAGGCACCGCCGACACCGGCCGACACCTCCGTTACCTCCGTCAAACCGGTCAAACGGCGATGAGCGCGCCCTCGCTCGGCGGTACAGTGAAGGGTGACATCCGCGGCGCCAGAGTTTGCAAACTGAAGAGGTAATCTAGTAACGTTGAGTTCAACAACAGTGCATTTTTACGGCAAGTTTTATGGCGCATATCTCCGAAACTGATGTCATTCTGGAAATTCATTCCAAGTGGATACGACTTGCAAACTCGCCGGCTACGATTCGTAAATTTCAATATGCCCCGTAAAGTAATTATATTCAAATGATAATTAGTGGATTTTTGTTAATTAGTTGAGTGTGTGTTTCGATTTCTCGTGCAAGTAACGTCCTCCTCTGTGAATAATCCAGCTCAAGGACTAGAACTGTATGTCATCAGCATCAAGCTATCTCTGAAAATTCCAGAATTGAATTCTGCGGTTTTACGTGCCAAAACCACGATTTGATTATGAGGCACGCCGTATAGCGCGGGACTCCGGATTAATTTTGACCACCGGGGGATTTTTAACGTGCCTCCAATGCACGGGACACGGTCGTTTTTGCATTTCGCCCGCCCATCGAAATGCGGCCGCCGCGGTCGCGATTTGCGACCTCGTGCCTATATAGCAGCGCAGCACCACAGCCGCTAAGCCACCGCGGCGGGTTTTAAAAATTCCATAAAACTTAGAAATGATCACCCTGTATACGATTTCCAGCTTTCCGACCGCCTAATGAAAGCTTGATTCATTGTTGACGCAGGCTTATTAAAAGTTCGCATCGCTGAAAACAAAAGTAAAACAAACTGGGAACGGGTTTCATGAAATTGTTTCGTACACTCCGAACGTCGAGAAATGTGATGTCGCACATGCTAAATCAGAAGCGAAATCGCACTGTGTGAAACCGACTTCTTTTTTTTTTTTTTTACCGCACGAGGTATACGTTCAAGCGAAATCGATTCATGTGCCCTTATTGAGCCAAGTGAAAAGGCGCGTGAGTGGGTGGGGCTGTATTAAAAGCCGATACGTGCGTGTGACGCCACCAACGCGCCCGTACGTGTTATTCGAAGCCGCCCAAAGACCTTCAGTCCGACTGCTCGAGAAGGCGGCGGATACCGCTTGCAGATCGGGATTCTTGCTTGATCCATTTCACCATGGCACTCATCGTCACCATCTCAATGAAATGATTTCTCCGGTGCAGATTCAATTGTCCGAAGAAATAATATTCCTGACTGGAACGTTGGAACTGTAATCAAGGAACCGTTCGCCGAAAGGTGCTTGCGCGCCAAGTTCTTTGTGAAACTACTCAGCCTATATATAGATCTATCTAACCTTACAGGAATCCCTTCATGGGATCACTGCGTGGTCTATCGAGAACAGAAGGTAAATGATTATAAATAATTTATTTCGTGGGAAAAAATAATTTGGCCGCTCTGCCAACAAAACAAAAAGTTGACTTACTGGAGCAGACATACGAACATTGTCTTCGTGTAAAGTAAGTCAGACACTTTCTAGCCTTTGAGCGCTTTTTCTTTTTTTTTTTTTTTTTTTTTTAGGGGGGGGGGGGGGGGGTCTTTTATACATCTCAATAAAGATTCTGGAGTTGTACCTATGGCTGATTTTATTTTTCAAGATTCCACGGCAGTAGATTTGCTCTGTGTTTACTCATTTTCCCGGTTAAGGGACGCCTTGCTCTGCCTGGACAGTCATTTGCTTGCATTGCTTGCACAGTCAGTTCTTGCTTCTCAACCATTAGCTATAGCAACTGAATCAAAGAAAGTACTAAGATTGAACTCTCACTAACTTGATTTTATAGCTGAACCGAACAAAGCTGTTGTTCAGCTAAGTCTTTTGTGCAGTTTGAAACATTAATATTGAAACACGAATCCACGCGATATAAAACATGAAAACATGCGCAACAACATACAGGGTGTTTCAGCGAACACTTTCAAAATTTATTTAAGGTTGCCTGTGGCAGATAGCCCAATTCTAGTTGATGAGCTGGTCAACTCGAAGAGGCGGACATCACTTGCACAAAAAATTGAAATGCATAATCGACTAATTAACAAAATTTGCTAATTAGGTTTTCACCTAATTACCTGATGGCCCATATTGCAATATACAAATTGTAACCGTGGAGTTCGCAAGGCGGATTCACTTATAATTAATTGTCAGCATGACACCAGTTTCGAGATGTTAATTCCCGAACTTTACGGAGAAATGCATTGGCGTTCCAGTTAATTTTGTGCTTCAATGCAAAAAGGGACGTTTTGTTAAGAAACTAACTGGAACGCCAATGCATTTCTCCGCAAAGTTCGGGAATTAATATCTCGAAACTGGTGCCATCTCGAGAATTCGTTCCAAGTGGATCCGATCCGCCTTGCGAACTCCACGGCTACAATTTGTAATTTGCAATATGGGCCACCAGGTAATTAGTTAAAAACTTAATTAACGAATTTGTGTTAATTATTCGATTATGCATTTAAATTTCTTGTGCAAGTAATGTGCGCCTCGTCGAGTAGACCAGCTCATGAACTAGAATTGTGCTATCTGCCACGTACAGGCAACTACTAAAAATTTTTGAAAGTGTTCGCTGAAACACCCTGTATATTTTTCTCTTACACGACTAAATTCGCAGTACTCTGCTTTTTTGTTGCGCCTCCGACGTACGCCACGTACGGCATTTCTCGCTCGGCTGCCCGCCCGCGCTGTCGACGCACGGGACGGCGTGCGCTCATCGACGCGGCGCTGCTCATGCAAAGCTGGCGGGCGCGCCGCCGCTACGACCTTATCGCTCCTTCTTGGGTAAAAGGGAGCCGGTTTGTGCCGCCCCACTCCACGTGACGCAGCGGTCGTCGCGTCTGTAAAGGGATCCGTCGGTGGCTCGCACGACACACTCGCGTACACGTCCGCTGCGAACGCGTTGCTTTTCGGAGCGGAGTTACAGGAGAGCCGTCCTTCCCACACGCGTCGTCAGTCATGGTAAGTTCCCGCTACGGCGTGCGCACGCTTTTTCCGCTTGAGGCGGCGGAGCCGGGAGGGGGGCATGGTCAAATTCTGTGCAATTTCCGGTGTCTCCGGCTTTTCTTGGTAACGCGGAGCGCTCCATATTTCTTCGCTTTCGCGTTGTCTGCCGATAACTCCCGGCTTGATTTTTTTTTCTTTCTCATTCTCTATAGACAGAGCAGGAAATTTTAATTCCGCCCTTTTGTTCCGGTATTCCTTCGTTCGGTCTTCGACGCAGCGCTTTCTCCGTGTGCGTGAACAATGAAATCCGAGTTTTCGTTATAGGTTGAGTTAGATCAGCCAGTATCAGGTAGCCTAATGAAACTTGTTTCGATAAAAGAAAATACAGCCCCGCCCATTCTTTCCCGTGAGAATCTCTGGCCTCTATATCAACTTCATCGCAATCTGATGTTAGATGTACACCCACCAGTGCCCTCCCCTCCTCCATTTTTGTCCCTTCTCTCATGGCTGCAAAAGCGTGCTCCGTTGGCAGGTTTCTTTGTTAAACGATGAAAAGATGCTTTTCAACTCAGCTGCATACTTTCAAGGAGCGATTATGTAATCTATATTTGGGGCAGAGGTAACAGCTAGGGCCGCCATCTCTGTCTTTTCCGACTTCGCTACTGAGCATATGTATATAGGATATGTCTCCTACGGCCCTTGCCAGAACACCTTAAAGATTTACAACCGTTCTAACGTTTAGTGGTCTCAACTTTTCGTAGCATTCTACCTTTTTGTCGTAATTAATTGTGGCCGCTACGAGCACAAACCGTGCCGAAGTAGAAGTATACTTAATCTCCTTATTATCGAGGAGTAATTGTGCCATCTATCAGCTTTTTTGTTGCTGTTGTGAATAACCTTATACTGTAACTTATCGATAGTGGTGTCGAAGGGGCCTTCGACAATTGCGCCCAACGCTATCTTTATTATTTCTTTTTTAATATATTCATCATTTTTCTATTATTTTTATAGCGGTGAATAATTACTCTTCAGTGTTTCCTCAAGGGTTGCAGAAGATAGCGCCAACCCCTCCTTTTCTCATAACGAACCACTTAGTAGTAGTAGCACGAATTTGAGTATTGTGAGCGCGCTGAAAGTTATCTATTTCATGAATACTGGGACATATCCTCCCCACTTTTCAGGGCGGCTTCGTTTATGTTTGCGCCATAGCACTGAAATATAATAACTACGGTTGAATTTATCTATATGTCTTTGTGTCTGCACGTTACTTGCACATTTTTGAGCTCGAATTCATATTCATCAATAAGCTATAACGCTTGCACCGACTGTTTACTTCTTCCATCTCGGCGCGCTTCTTTCCAATCGAATGCAAAGATAAACGAAGTCTATTTCTTGAATAAAATTTCTTGTTCTTTCATCAAAAAATGCACAAGAAAAGTTTGAGACCGTTATTCTTCATATACGTCCGTCCAGAATTATGCAAAACTAGGGGAAACTAGGGTTGCAAAACGTCCCGGATTTTGCGGGACTGTCCGAAATTTTACGGGAAGTTCCGAGTCCCGGCTCGACCCCGTCGGGACTTGTCCCGCATTCAGGCCCTTTGAGATTTCGAGGCGAATTTCCCCTGTGAAGCGCAGGCAAGCATATTGAACAACGTGCGCCCAAGGACTCCATTTTCAATGAACGCGTCCTTTTTGCCCGTGTAGGCGGCGTTCTATAGTAAATAGAGTATTGAGTATTTCAATTGAATTTGCAGACGAATGACGGAATCAAGTGGCATTTCGAACATGTTATGGGGTAGTAATTAAAGTCAAACTAAACTAGGACCTTAATTATGACATATCTTTGAAACAGATCGCGGAATGCGTTAATGCAGGCGGGAAAGAGCTCCCCCTTCCAACCTCGCTCTGTACCGACTCCCTGCAAAGAATTGACAACCCTAGCATTCACGACAGCCTGATTTTCCCGTTTAGAGGACGTTAAAGGCGTCGCCATTTACTATAACCACCCACACAAGTAATGATAGATTGTCCCGTTGTATTGACAGTGAAGAACGAGATATTGCCACAACAGTGATTCACGAATATTAGGCGAATTTGTGCCCAGCAAAACAAGCAACTCTCAATTTAAGCACGACGACAGCGGCGAGCACCGTTGTCGGTCGTCGAAACATGTCGAAATCTGATCGGGGTCAAGTACGCCGGTTATTTATATATGACTCATGGTATACATTCCAGCGTAAATGCCGGTGCTCGCGTATGTTCGATAATGTACGCCACTGTTCGCGTCATGTGCGCAATCTGATTAGATAAGACTGTTTCGCTATAGAATCGGCGACAACATTCGGGAAATGTCGGATACATGCAGGCGCGTATTGCGCAGAGCGATAAGTTCATAAATCCTGGAGTACATGCAATGAAATTTTACGACAAACTTCACACTTCAGAGGAAGAAGCGGCGCCACAACGCAGAAATTTCGCTGACTAGCGCTCCATGCATGGAGCGAAAAAGAGGTGGACGCCGCAGAGCGTTTGCCACGTCGCTATATATTAGTGTGACCATGAAACATTTTAATGCCTGCGCAATGAACAAAGTAGCAGTTTTTGGAATTACTTCGTTGATAATACCCAAATAACTTTTCAATGGTTATATTCTTAACATTGTACCTATCCAGCAGCCGCAGCCGAAAAACAAGCGCGCTGCGATCCATATAACATGGCGCTTGTTGCCACTTTCAACAATGATTTTGCATTAAATTAAGTGATACATTTTATAATGGCGTCACTACTCAAAAGAATTAAAGAAAATCAGGCGGGATTCCAGCCTACGCATTGAAAATGGGAGGCAGAGACTGTACCATTGCACTAATAACAAACGCTGACAGCGCCTTAGCAGAGAATTGGTCTCACTGTCGGACACTTTCTTTAATCTTGGTAACACAGTGCCCGCTTTCTACTTACTAAGGTGTCTTTCCGTTGTCATTTTAGGCAAATTATTCGCAGAACTCGCCTGCATGAGAAAACCGAAACCTGCGGTCGCGGCTAAAAGCGCCTTCCTATGCAAAACTTCAGAGAGTCGTTGTGCATCTTGACAGAGAAGTCGAAGTCTGTCATTATAAATCACGCGAATTCCTGTTTCGAGACGGAACTGCATTAGTTGGGAGTGCCTGTTGGCTGAGTTGGTATTGAAGCTGTATACGTTACATGGCCGCGTCTCCTTTCTACACTTGCAAGAAAGCAAGGAGTTTGATACAACGTCGCTTGAAGCTCCATAGTTGCTGCCGCACGCCACTCATTGCCACGTTTTTTTTTTTTTTTAATGCGATATAATTAAAGGTGGACCTCACCCCCACTGTGGGTTATCGTCTTGCGAAAAGAGTCACCGACAATTACGATACTCCCATTGCGAAATTTGAGCGCAGCTGTATACGTGTTTTCATTTCGCGATGTATTGAGGCAAAGAATTGAGGACGGGGACACCTTCGACAGAGACGGCAACGAAGTTACAGGAGGGAAAGATAAGTCTTAAAGACTTCGAATGTGGCGCAGTTCTTGCCCCCGGAACTGCGGCTCCTAGTTTTCCTATGGGACAGCCTGAGGCCGTCGCAGCATTGGCGAAAGGGAATGACGACGTGGTGAAGGAGACCGGCGTTTATTGAAGTTTTGGTGTGTCGAAGCGAAGGGGTTTACAGGCGGGCCAGATGAAGCATTCTGTGGTGTCAGCGCAAAATCATGGGTGTTTGGGCGCACGTCTTCACGTGAGAGAAAGCCAGTCCGGCGGCAGAAGCGCGCTATGTGGACCGGGAAACCGCACGAGAGGCATACGGGGCGGTTGTCTGCAGTTTTGAAAGCGTGGTGCCGGTCGGTTGAATGGGTGGGCAACCTGGTGCACCGGTTGAGGGGACGCAAGAAAACTCCGTGCGGGCACTTAGCAGTTTGTGACGGGCGAAGGACAAGGCCTGACCACGGCTTTGGCGTAAGTGAGCGGAGCAGCCACTGGTAACGTAAGGGCTGCGGGTATCACCTCGGCAACTGCTCTTGAACGACGCGTCGGATCGAGGAAGATAGCGTTAGATGGGGGCACGATCAAAGGTACAAGGCAGAAGGGAGAGCCGGCGTGCAACCTCTATGCGTACAAACAGCTTTATCTCGCGAAGTAACGAAGAGTGATCCCTCGCAAGACCAGCAGGTGTTAATGCCGACGTTGTTTCGTCGGATGAGCAGGTGTGGCGAGTGGACGCACGTTGCCTCCACAGCTCCTCATAGCTTTGACATAGTTGAATGACATTCGCTACCGTTTGCGGGCTCTTGACGACAAGTGTCTGGAATCTATTGTCAGAAACACCTTCAAGATGTGTTTGATCTTTTCTGCCTCCGTCATGGATGGGTTGACACGCTTGCAAAGGCCGACAACATCCTCAGTATAGATGGTTTAGCTAGGTTTCTCCACGTTGCTGAGCTCGTCCTCGCAAGCGCTGTTAGGCTCGCAACTTGCGAACGGCTGGACGGCCGAAGAGTTCCGCAATTCCCGTTTTGAAGCCTGACCAGGTGGTATCATCAGTCTCGTGGTTACTAAACCACAGGTTGGCGATGTCAGTCAAATAAAAGATGACATTGCTGAGCTTCGTTATGTCATTCCAGTTGTTGTGCTTACTTACGTATGATAAAAGCCAATCGGCGGCATCCTGGTCGTCGGTATACCTCTGAAGAAAACAGGGTCGCGTTGCCGAAGGGTGCCGGCTCAGACCACAGTCGGAGGCTGGGAAACAACCTGCTGTTTTTCGTCCGTGGACATGATAGAAGCTGGAGGCAAGGTACGGTTGCGGAGTTCCAGGGTTGGACTGAACCAGCACTTCCACCCAACATAATGGAGCATTTGGTATGAGCACTCTTCTTTACAAGCAGACGCAGCTGGACGCAGCAAGTTAACCGGCAATGGCAGAACAAGCGCAAGGCTTGCGTTGTCGAAACGTCGTCTTCTTTCCGCGTGAGCAGCGCACTCTGCTTCAGCGAATAGCACCGGTCTTCTTCATTGCATAGCATATACAAACAAAAAACAACCGCGCCTTTCCGTACGCTACATGAGCTGCATTTTGAAGCACATTGTGTATGTGTCCTCTTACGCCGTCGTGGTCGTTTAACTGGATATATATCAGGATATGCATGACATGATATGAAGAATATACATTCATGACATGATTGGCATGGCATGCATGGCATGACATAAGAGTGACATGCACTCATAACATGCATGGTCGGCATACATGACATGAATGACGTGACATGCCATGACATAAGCATTACCGAAGGTCGAGAGAGGAGCCCGTCTGCATACACGCCTCATACACGACGTATTTCGCCGCTGGCGATACTGTTCTGCTACATTGCTTCAATACTAATCGCATTAACGTCAACAGTCATCATGAGGTGGGTCCTACTGAATTTTTTCTAGCGGGCGCTGAAAAAGCTGTATATTTTATCAATGATAAAGTGAAAAACAGTCATCTTGTGGAGCCGGCCGGCCGAGATATAATAGCTGCCGCGGCCACGATTTGTTGTAGCCGGCCAGCCATGGTGTTGATGGTTCCGGGGTGCGGCAGATGAATGCGACCGCTCAGGCCGGGCGCGCTAGCGTGTTTTATTCGCGAGCAACTATGCACGCTGCGCTCTGCTTCCTCGACGACGCTGTAGCCGATTTTCGCGCCGCTGCAATATTTTCTGTGCGCACTAGGCCTAAAGAAATTCATTCGAAATTTTATTTTGCTTCAATGAAATCAAGATTGCCTTGTTTTTAAAGAATAGTTTTTTTCCCTCTTAAGTGTGTTTGTTTCCTTTTCACCTAGCCGTGGTTTAATCGCTGCTATTAACGTCATTATAAACCGCGTGATACAAGACGTGCAGCCGACGTAAGCGTTCGACCTCCAGGAAGCCGTTCGGTTGCTCACTGATTAATTAATGTCTGGTAGGTGGAACTTCTGATGATTAGGTTCTTTTAAGGGATCAAATAAACGCATACATCCGAGGTGCTGCACCTCGGTGCTTTAAATAAAAGACAAGGCTGCTTGAAAACACACGAGAAATGACTTTATCAATAACACAAACCGACACTCACATTTTAAAACGGCACAGAAACTCGGAGTTACGTTAAGCTAACATTACATATGAAATGCGGAAGAATGGTTAAGGCACGTGAAGAATTAGTAAGCTAGGGTGTCAACAGAGAGTTGACTAAGTTATCAAAGGATAAGAAAAAAAAAGAAGTCATGAGCAAATACCGAATTCGCCAGTTAGGTGAGATGATAGACTTTGAGCAGTCCAGTCCCGGAGGGCACGAACCGAATGAGACAATAGGCTGAGGTGAGTAGCCAGTTACCGACAGCCTACATGACGATGCGCTTGACTGTCACCTTGCGGTCGGGAAGTAGTCATAGCGGGACGTCCCAGGCTCCGTAAGAGACAAGCAGCAATCGAGTGGAAGCTAGCCGTTGGGGTCCAGGTCCAGCCACCCGGCAACCTGCTCCTCCGCGCATCGTCTCCCAGATTCAGGAGAGTCGTCATGGCCGTGCAGATCGCAGCCTGCTACAAAGAAGACGCCAGGTCGTCGGGAAGTACAGAGCTGGCTAGGAAGAGGCCTCGCGTACCCTGGTACAAGCGCCGCCCGCCAAGCTCGCGCCTCTGCACCCTAGCCGCCTTTCCTTCTTCCAGCCGCCGACGTGTCTTCTCCGCTCTCACTGCCCTTTCGATGATGATGATTATGATGATGATGATGATGACCTCATACTATGGCTCGTGCCCACACTGGAGTATTGGCCAAGAATTGTGTGCCTGAACTTTTACTTAATGCTGCCCTCTCTCCTCTCTGCTTTCTTCATCCTGCTGCATTTGCACCCCGTGTACTTCGCCAATTGGTGCTTGATTTTTTTTTCTTTGTGACGCTTGGCGCGCTCGTTCCAAACTCACGCAGCACGTCGTCTTTGTCATCGTCTATTGCTCCCGGCCATCCGACGCACCATGCTCGCGCACTTCGTCTCGCGCACTTCACATATCCCAGAACTACAGATCCAACGAACCAACAGCGAGCCAACAGCCCCATAGGTCCTTGCCCCAACCAGCTCGGCCGAGTCCAAGAAGAACATCGAGGAGGGGAAACAAGCTGTCGCTTGAACGTGAGCATGTCCGACGAGTCACTGGAACACTTCGGCATAATTGACGTTGATTATATGAAGGAGCTTGACGACGATACATGGTTGTACGTTGGTAGCCCAGAGACGTTCTCCAAGGAGCCGATGACATTGAGCAGTATCTGCGAGTTAGAGAACGCCATTCCCGCTGCCAGTGAACCCGTCGATCTAATCAAGGCTCGCCGTTCGCGATCAGCACTCGAATTGGGGGCAAAGCGGTCGGGAAGTAGCCATGGCGGGACGTCCCAGGCTCCGCAGGAGACAAGCAGCAATCGAGTGGACGCCGTTGGGGTCCAAGTCCAGGCACCAGGCAACCTGCTCTTCCGCGCCTCGTCCCTGCCACATACACTGGAGCATGTGAGCATGTACGACGAGTCACTGGAAGACTTCGGCATAATTGACGTTGACTATATGAAAGATCTCGACGACGATACCTGGTTGTATGTTGGTAGCCCAGAGACGTTCTCCAAGGAGCCGACGACTTGGACCAGTATCTGCGAGTTAGTCAACGCCATTCCCGCTCACAGTGAACCCGTCGATCTAATCAAGGCTCGCCGTTGGCGATCAGCACTCGAATTGGGGGCAAAGCGGTCGGGAAGTAGTCATAGCGGGACGTCCCAGGCTTCGCAGGAGACAAGCAGCAATCGAGTGGAAGCCGTTGGGGTCCAGGTCCAGGCACCAGGAAACCTGTTCTTCCGCGCCTCGTCCCTGCCACATACACTGGAGAACAGCCCATCGCCTGTGAGCAGTTCAACGCAACGTTCTGATTCTCGCCGTCATCAGGTGTCACGCATTCCGAGGGGAACTACAACGCGAAGGGGCCTGTCAAACGTATCGGTACGCGCCCGGTCGGGCACCCCCATCGGGGCCTTCCATAGACCGGACGTCCCATGCGGGCCGGTGTCCTCTGGGCTTGCCGCAGAATGTACATCATGCGTCTCGACCTTCTCGCATTCCACAACCCCCGCGGTACACGCCTACTCCCCCTCCAGCTGCGACCTCAGCAGCAATGGCCACTGTATAACCACTTCCGTTCCTCAGCGGTCAGGGCTGCAGCAGCACTCCCAGATTCCGATGCCACGTTCGTGGAAGAGTTACTGACCGTGGGGGCATCCTTCTTGTGATGATCTTTTATATCTTTGGCACGTTTCATTCGCGTTACTATTTGAAGCGAGCAAGTTTGAATGACATGAGTTTGGGCCGGGTTGCTTTTTCATAGGGTTTTTTATAAAATAAAGTTTCTTTTAAATTTAATAATTGCTTTATTCATATCTACAGCAGCGCGCGTGCGCACTTTTGCTAGTCACCTGACTGTAGGTACCGAAATTTTTATGAGGCCGCCACCCTCTTTGCATAGTAATTCTACTCCCATGCTGCAGGGTGCCTTAAGTGTCTCAAGCTTGGTAAAGTAGCGAATAGCTTTTCAAAATGCCGCCTCGGTAAAGACTTTCCTCTTTACCCTTCCTTTTCCCGGCATTCGCTGCTCCCCTATTGGCCTACCACACTCACGTGGAAGTGCGCGCCGTCTTCGTTTGTTTACATTCTCGCTGCAAAAGCGGGATTGAGTTGGCACGAAGCGCGCGTTGTCCAGTCGCGTTGTGTACTTTGTGGGTTGCGCGCGTTGAGATTTCAAAATGTTGCGGCGAGAGCGACGTTCGTTCGCAATATTTCTCGCCATGAGCTGCTTCGTCTTCGGATGCTGCAACCAAGGCGGCGATTGCACGAAGCTCTTCACGATATCGTCCGGCAAATGTGACGCCCTGAGAATAAATACTTGGATACGTCGAACTGGTCGGGAGAACGTCGAACTGTCACGCTCATCGCGCCGTAGTTGGCCAATATTGTGCAGTAAAAGTATATTTAGGATTGAGTTTTATGCTGCGCGCTATGTATAACCTCGTTGGATGTACGGGGTGATCATTTTTAAGTTTTCCAAAATTTTTAAAACTCGCCTGTCGGACATAACAGTTCTAGTCCTTGACCTGGCTTATTCAGAGAGGCGGGCTCTCACGAGAAATCGAAACACATATTCAACTAATTAACAAAAATCTATTAATTATCGTTTGAATTAATTACTTTACGGGACATATTGCAATTTACGAATTGTATAGCCGGCGAGTTTGCAAGTCGTATCCACTTGGAATGAATTTCCAGAATGACGCCAGTTTGTAGATATGCGCCATAAAACTTGCCGTAAAAATGCACTGTTTTTCCACTTACCAAAACGCTCTTTTATGCACTGAAGCACAAAAGTAACTGGAACGCTCATATATTTTGTCCCACACATTGGAGAAATATTATCTCGAAAGTGGCATCATCCTGGAAATTCATTTCAATTGTGTATATGTCTTGCAAAGTGACCGGCTACAATTTGTAAATTGCAACATGTCTCGTAAGTTAATTCATTAAGTTAATTTGTGTATTTTTGTTAATTAGTGGAAGATGTGTTTCTATTGGCCGCGATTGACCTAGGCCGATATCGCGGCCTAGGCCAATCTGGGCCAATCGCGTGAGGCGAAACCGAACATCAGCTTTTCGAACGCGTACTACGTATACATATAATATCTCGAAAGTGGCGTCATCCTGGAAATTCATTTCAATTGTGTATATGTCTTGCAAAGTGACCGGCTACAATTTGTAAATTGCAACATGTCTCGTAAGTTAATTCATTAAGTTAATTTGTGCATTTTTGTTAATTAGTGGTAGATGTGTTTCGATTGGCCGCGATTGACCTAGGCCGATATCGCTGCCTAGGCCAATCTGGGCCAATCGCGTGAGGCGAAACCGAACGTCAGCTTTTCGAACGCGTACTACATATAGATAGCGGCCCATGAGATGGAAAGCGGAGGAGGGTATGGCGAAAACGTGCAAAGAAAAGCGTAGTGCGTAGTGCGACCATGGCTACGAGATGACGCCAGAGTAGCGCGCGTCGTCTGGGAGGTCTGTCGGCGGCGGCTGCTGCAGGCAGTGAATCGCGCCCACGCGTCACCCATGCACGCGCTGGCTCTCGCGATCTCCAGATTAGCGAAGCAGTCGCGCCACACTTCGCTCCGTCTGTAACGTGCCGCACGAGACAGATTGTCCGCTCCAGTCAATATATGGCTCAAATTTCGCATTAGGCCTCATTCACACAGCCGTCAAACGCTCCGTCGCGTCACCATCACGGCACCGTTTTTCGTCAGGGGAGAGGCTTTCCGAGTCGTTTTCCCTTCAAAAACGAGTCGCCGGCGACGCAGAGCAGTGTTCTACGTCTCCGTCGCCAGCACGGTGACGGAGCCCCGCCCCTTCAATAATGCCCAATCAGAAATGAAGAAGCCGTCGCTTAAAACCAGCCATATTACAAAGCTGAAGCTGGCAACAGCAGCGGCTGCTAGTTTGTTTACATGCATGCGTTCCACGTGTGGCACATCGAAAACTCAGCTGTGCGTTTCGGTGGTGCTCAAATGTGCGACATGGACAACACCGAAGGCCGAACTGCGATTCCTGCATATGTTTCGCCCCCACGTACTTCTTCGGCGCCGAGCTTTACGCGCTTGTTGCTGTCTCCGCTTGCAAAGCAAGAACAGCAGCAGAAAACCGCTCAGCATCATGAAAGTAGACCCGTCCCGCGGTACAGTGTACTAGAATATAAAGGTAGTTGGCTCAGCGGCGCCGGGAGCGTGAAGCCGCCGATGTCCACTTGGAAACGGAGCTATGTATTCAAATCGACGGCGCAACGCCTGGTGTGCCACAGGAAAAGCGCATGTTACTACACATTCAAAGAAGAGCGGCGTCCGTCGAGGTCAGTGTAGCGACCGCGTTCGCGCCCTTTCCGGTTGCTTCGACGCCGCGGTGATCGCTGCATGTGCTTGTTCGCGGCGTCTCTCCTTTGCATGTGCGGCAATATGCGCTTTCCTCGTAGCACAGCAAGCGTCGCACCGTCGATTTCAATCTATAGCTCCGTTCCCAAGTTGACATCGACGGCCTAACCTCGCCCCGTTGAGCACAGTAGTGTACCATTTTATTCTAGTACACTGTACCCGTGGTGGTTGTGGCTCGCCGTTACACAATTTATTCTTAGTTTATGCAAACATTACACCAACATCAAATTATTTAACGGATTCAATGCATAATGTAATTATATTCCTCTAGGTTTAGGCGACCATGGGACCGGTCAGTCAACACTGTACAAAACCGTGCTGCTGTCGACACCGCCACCGCCGTCGCCTATTCGTATACTGCTCCGTCGCGTCTGCTGTACGGTTTTTTTTTTTTTTTTTTTTGACGCGACGGTGACGCGACGGAGCGCTTGACGGCTGTGTGAATGAGGCCTTAGGGAGTCTCGTAATCGTCGGGAACAGACAGGTGGACGGTATCAGCAAATTCAGTTCAAATTTTTGAACTCTTGTCGCACTAAAAAATGTCGCAGTTTCACCCGAAAGGCGAAGCATCAATTGCGTTAGCAAATTAGTAGAGAGCTATACGGAGTAAGGATAGTAGTTGTATCAGCTGTATAAACTTGGAGCAGCACCAGCAACGCGCAGAACTGTTGTCGACGCCGTCGGCGTTTTGCCCGCGTTCGCACCGAACGCGCGCGGCGTCGGTGGCTGTTGCCGGTGCTTCTGCAGCTCGGAGGTTTTCGACGAGATCAGAACGGGACACTCGTCGAGCAGCGTCGGAAGTCTTTACCACCTTCTCGCCTGGCAACGTTTTTAAACAATTACGCATTTGGTGCCGCAGCTAAACGTCGCCTCCCCTCCTTCACTTCCTCCCGTACCCCCACGGCCTTTCGCGCGACGGAAGAAGTCGCGTTTTCTAATATATATATATATATATATATATATATATATATATATGTGTGTGTGTGTGTGTGTGTGTGTGTGTGTGTGTGTGTGTGTGTGTGTGTGTGTGTGTGTGTAAGAGACGCTTAATTCTGCAGCCCTTCGGGGAGCACGGCGCAGAACGGAGGAGACGCGCGCAGCACCCCGCATGAGGCAGACGCGCTCACATCGTTCTTGGAATACCTATGCGTTTCAGCTAACTTTTCTTCAAAACACCGGATTGACCGACACCATTCGATCCATGAATGCAAGCGGAACCTGTGGATGCGAAATTTCTGGACCAGGGACCGTTTTTCATCCCACCACGGACCTCAGAAGTCACCAACCTCGTGAGCGCCACGCTAAGCCTACCGGAGCGTAGGTGGTAGCGGCAGCGCCCGGCGGAACGCCGAGGAACGCGGCCCTAGATCTCGGCGCAAACACCTGCGTCTGGCGCAGAGGACGTGAAGAATCCCCCAGATCGGAGCCGCGGAGGCCACGAAGAAGACACCGAAGGCATGGATTGCCGTGACACCGAACCCCAAGCATCCAAGCCCATGACCATAGGACCAAGCAGCAGCTACAGCGGCGGTGGTCCGACGAGAACACTAAACGCTGGAGAAGAGGACTGGCAAACGGTACTCACCCTGCGACAGCGTAAAGCGCAAGCAAAGGAACGCCAACAACAAGCATCGAGAAACGGACCCAGCTCCGAAATTGCTCAAGGCCAGAACGCCTACGGGAATAACCGACGACGGCCAATATACCGCAAGCTTCCACCACTGCCACGCGACGATTTCAAGGTCGTCATAAGACCCCACCAAGGACTTCCAATCCGATCCCTCACCAGCCCGTTGCTCGCCGAAGCGGTCATCGAAGCATGCAACGGCCACGTACAAGGTGAGCACTTCATGCTCCGTATTAAACCGGGCTCAAATATTTTTATCGTATCGACCCCTTTGCAAGAAGTGGCGGAACGAGTACGCAAACTTACCTCCATCGTCATCAACGGCAGGCCGCATGCAGTGAACGCGTACGTGACCACCGGAGATGAGGCTGTGCGCGGCGTAGTGCATGGCATAACGCCCCATACCCCATCTGACACCCTCAAGGTCAACTTACGTATCCGATCCCAAGGTGTGGAAATAATTCAAGCCCGCATGCTCGGAGACTCAAAGACTGCAGTGATCACATTTTACGGTACGTTTGTACCACGCTACGTCTACTACCAAGGAGGAGAGCTAGCGTGCTACCCTTACAAAAATACGGTGCAAGTATGCAAACTGTGCCAACAAGTGGGACACCACACAGACGTGTGCCCACAACCAGAACTCCAAGTGTGCCGCACGTGTGGCACATCGGACCCCACGGAAGGGCACCAATGCACCCCACGCTGTGCCATATGTGCGGGGAGCCACACCTCACAGGAGACCGTAGCTGCAAAAAAAGACTGAAGCCAAACCGTCGCCTGCAGCACATCAACGCATCTCGGCGCAACAAACCATCCTCGAAAACTGTACCACATACCAGTAGCAAGCTGCAACATAAACATCCATCCCGATGGTTCAGCTCGGAAGAGGAAGAAGCAGCCTACAGAGACCAAGAATTCCCGAGACTCGGACACGGATCTGGCAACCGCACTCCGCGAGCGAGACACCAATCAAGATCCAGCTCAAGATCTCGATTGGGATCCAGACATCGCAGCACGAGCCGCCATGAAACTTTCCCTTTCTCAAAACCCACAAATCTCTCCCAAAAACCCTCTACAAAGTCCAGGGCTGCCCTACTACAGAAAGGCCAGCAACAAACCAACCCACAGGTAAGCTGGGCGCAAGTTGCGTCATCCACTGCCAAAGCCATAACTGAAAGTCCCGAATACCAACGCATTCTTGCCGAAAACAAACTCCTTAAAGCTAGCTTAGCCGAAATCAAACAAGAGCTGGCCGCACTCCGCTCCACCCAAACTCAATCCATACCCAAAAATACGGAACCGGTGATAGCTAAGGAATCTGCGAACCCAAAACCCATCAATCAGGACACGCTGTCCACTCAGATCGCAATTTTAGTGCAGCAAATGCAGAATTTCTAACAACAAATGTGCACCGAGCTACAAAAATTAAAAACCTATGTAGATGAATCCGTCAACAGCGTACGCGGCGCCATGCGCAAGCGAGCAAATGTTAGCCCGGGAGCCCCAACGCGGCGCCTGAAGGCTATAGAGACGACGGACAGCGAAGGTACTAATCATGGCTAATCGACGTCCAAACTCAAACGAAACCCTGGAAATTTGGCAATGGAATTGTCGCACTCTCCACAATAAGATAGCCGCATTATCCCACTTCATGCAAACGGCGCCAATCCAGCCAGACATAATATGTATTCAGGAACTAGGAAATAAAATACACACCCTACTGGGCTATGTTTACCACACCCACCCCGACCACCCAAAAATCGCAACGCTGGTTCGAAAAGACATCGCAGTGAGTGTAAGCTACATGTCCCAAACAAAGCGATTTGCGGCCACGAACTCGAGAAGGTGGGTTCCCCTCTCATCACCCGCATTGGGACCCCAAAGCGAGTGTCTGGCGTTAAAGTGCCCCGCCACAATGATGTTCTGGGACCTCGATACTCGCATCGCCCGAAATATTCAGCACCAAATTCTAACAATCTGGCCCTGTAAACGCAGCAAATCCAAAACCATCATAATCAACATCTATAGCCCCCCAAGGGAACGATCCGCCAATTTCAAAGATCTGTTTTGGCATGCAAAATCCCTAGCACGAAATCAGGATAAAATATTAATACTTGGGGACTTCAACTCGCCACACACAGACTGGGGGTATCCGAGGGACTCTCCTAAAGGTCGCAACCTCGTGGAGGCGATGGAGGACCACAATATGAGGCTAGTCACCATCCTGGACTCTCCTACGCGAACAGGAAATAGCGTCACGAGAGATACTTTTCCAGACCTCACGTTTGCAAATACTTTAGACCGAATCAGCTGGACTAACCTCGAGGAAAACCTAGGTAGCGACCACAGCATCATAAGCATTTCGGTAAACTCGCCCAAGATTAGACGACCACGAGGCCAAGCAACGATCCCTGACTGGAAAAAGCGTATCGGCAGAATCAACCAAACACTCAGCTAAACAATGCGGCGACCTGGGCAGAACAAATACGGTTGGCCTATAGACGGACCACCAAGAAGGTGGCGCTAACAGACGACGTTCCGGCAGTAGACTCACATTTACTGCATCTCTGGGAAGCCAAGCGTAGCCTCATAAAACGATGGAAACGACAGAGGCATAATCGAAAACTAAAACTTAGAATAGCGAAACTGTCCCAAGAGGCGAATGAATACGCCCAACATTTGGATGATGACAATTGGATACAATTGTGTGCGTCCATGCAGGGCACCCTGCACACAAAAAAACGTGGGCCACACTCCGCAGTATGATGGACCCATCAGGCACTGAAACAGCCACCTCCAGAACGCTAAGGCAAATAGCTAGCGAATTCGAAGGTACGGATGAGGAACTTTTGCGGAAACTTACAGAAACATATATAGGAAACCCTCCCCAAAAGCAGCACTACCCTGCCTACGACGGCGCAGCTAACGATGAGCTCGATGTCCCAATAACAGTAGCGGAGGTACATGCAGCAGCGCAATCCCTAAATAAAAACACAGCCCCAGGCAGTGATCAAATCACTAATGCTATGATAAGAAATCTTAGTCACGAAACCCTTCATCAAATCACAGACTTCTTTAACACAGAGGTTTGGGACACCGGCTTGGTGCCGAGAGAGTGGAAAGAGGCTAAAATAATCCTCATACCCAAACGCGCGAAGGCCAAAAACTTTCAAAACCTACGACCAATCTCCCTCACATCCTGCCTAGGGAAACTATTTGAGAAAGTCGTGCTAACGCGCTTAACCGCTCACATAAAAAGCAACCAACTCTTCCCAACTTCAATGTTTGGATTTCGGCCCCATCTATCCGCCCAAGACATTTTCCTCATGCTAAAGGACGAAGTCCTAAACCCTTCAGCCGGCAGCTCCGATAGAATAGTGGTAGCGCTAGACCTTAAGAAAGCGTTCGATACCATATCGCACCAGCTCATACTGGAAGAGCTGAAAGAATTAGCTTGTGGCTCGAAAACATACGCCTACATACGCTCTTTTCTGCAAGATCGCACGGCCACCATAGGTGTCGACTCACTCCGATCGGAAGAAATACAGGTACCAGGCAGAGGCACACCGCAGGGTTCCATCTTGTCACCACTGCTATTTAACATCGGAATGCGCAGACTCGCTCTGTCCCTGGAGACAATACCAGATCTAGGTCACGCACTGTACGCGGACGATATTACCTTATGGGCCTCGACAGGCTCAAGTGGGCATAAGGAAAACACCCTACAGGAGGCAATAAACAAAGTAGAATCCTTCACAGACATGGCGGACATGTGCTGCGCGCCGGATAAATCGGAATTTATTCGAATTAAAGCAAAATACACGCGCACAGAACCCGAGATCCGGCTAACACTCCAAGGCCAACCAATACGGCAAGTGCAAAAACTGCGAATTCTGGGCCTCTGGTTTAGAGCACTGCACGGGCCGCTTTTTGCGGCCCGGCCCAGGCCCGTTTTTACATTGGGCGGCCCGCCCGAGCCCGATCAAAACATTTATGGCGAGACCCGGGCCCAACCCGGACCCGGAAATAATCTACGTTACCCGCCCGGCCCGGCCCGCCACCCCTTTACCTTAAGCCCGAGCCCGGCCCGAGCCCGACTCGAAACTGGCCCGAACCCGGCCCGAGACCGAAAAATACATGTTATTCAGAGTTGAGAAGCCCGAGAATAACTCGCAGAAAGCCCGAGCCCGGCCCGTGCCCGCGTCAAAAAACCCGAGCCCGGCCCGGGCCCGGGTCAAAAAGCACACGCCGTGCCCGAGCCCGGCCCGAGCCCGTGAAAAAACTGCTCTACCCGGCCCGGCCCGGCCCACGGGCCGGGCCGGGCCCGGGCTTTCGGGTAAGCCCGAGCCCGTGCAGTGCTCTACTCTGGTTACAAAGTAACAGCAGAGTAGATCACACCCTACTCTTGCTTAAATCTACAGTACAACAGGTGGCCCGAATGATACACAGGGTAACTTTCCACAGGAAGGGCTTTAAAGAAGACGAAACAATCAGATTGATACAAGCTTTCATAATCAGCAGGGTGACGTACAGCCTACCTTACCAGCACCCTACAAACACTGAAATACGAGCCATCAACATTCTGATACGCACGGCGTACAAAACTGCCCTGGGGCTACCAAAAAATACCGCCACAGATAGACTGGAGGCTATAGGTTTGCACAACACGTACGAAGAGCACGCATCCGCGGTAATAATATCTCAAAGGGAAAGGCTCAATATCACCGCAACAGGCAGGGCCCTGCTCGAGCGCTTAGGGTATCCCCTACGACCCCAGTACCTAAACGAGGAAACCACCCCAATGCCCCGAGAAATACGGAATCGAATAATAGTTTCTCCAATACCAAAAAACATGAATCCTAAATAACATCAACCTAGAAGGCAGGCAAGGGCTAAGAATCTACAAAAGCGCTTCGGCTCGCATCCCGGAACGATCTACACGGACGTAGCTAAAATACAAAATAACAGATACTGCCTAGCGGCTGTAAGCCAACGATCGACCGTAGCAGCCTCTACCAAAGCAAACTCAGCCAGTACGGCAGAGGCGGTAGCAATCGCCCTAGCCATCAAGGATAAAGACCGGAGAGGAGAGTCAGCCTCGGTACTCACAGACTCCCAAGTAGCCTGCCGCCTCCATTTAACTGGAAACATCCCCAAGGCGGCCTTAAACATTTTGGGACATGGCTTACAAGAATATCATACCATTGTGTGGTGCCCAGCACACACTGGACTGGAGGGAAACGAAAGGGCGGATCGGCTAGCTCGCGTATTTCACATCCGAGCGCCGACGAGTCCTATCGACGAACCTCTAACAAGCTCACGTGACATCTTGGAAAACCAGCGACGTGACCGCCAAAAATTTAGTAATCCGCACCCGGACCTTACCGGGGAAGAGGGTCGTGACTGGCGCAGACTACAAACGAACACGTACACAAATCTATACCGACAACACCATATAAGTCCCACACAATACGCGGACATCTGTCCATGGTGCGGAGAGCGGCCCACTCTTGCCCACATCACGTGGGAGTGCAATTCGCGGCCCCTAAATATCAATTCCCCCAAATTAGGGCAAATACCCAGAAACAGGCAGTGGGAGACCTGGCTTGCTAGCACGGAACGGGAGAGCCAACTGGCTCTCCTCGACCAAGCCCAGCGAGCCGCTAAGGCCAGTGGAGCCCTGGACTGAGGGCCCCACCCACTCAACCTTCAATCCCCTTCATGGAATAAACGTTTACTACTACTACTACTACTACTACTACTACTACTACTACTACGGCGCAGAACGCGCGTTTGCTCTACGCCGTGCGTTCGCTTCCCTGGAAAGCGCGCGTCCCTCACGCGCTGTCACTCGCACGTACAGCATACGGCGCGCGGCGACAATTTCATCGCCGTTGACGTCATACGGAACCTCACGGCGATGGCGACGGCAGAAATCCGCTTTGAGTGTCCATATAATTGCTATCGCAATAAAACACTCGCGGCAATAGCACTGACTGACTTAACTGTGGATAGGTTATGGAACGCGCGGGACACCACTCTCGCCCATGCAGCGCCTTGCTCCAGAAAGAACGCCTCACGCCCCGCGTAGGTTCTTGGCGACCGGCCGTCCAGAGTGAGCGAAACCCCGTGCAGATGTTCGCTACCATGCGCTGTGAAGTGGCACTTAAATAGTAAAATAGGCATGCAACGGACATATTTTACTATCTGTACCCTGCATAGCGTCATTCTCATGTATGCATGCGCATGCTCACGCGCCGTTCCACGTTCACAAAGAACATGTTGGACATGTACAGTTTTCACCGCGATAAAACGGCTCGTTGGCACAGCTGACGATTGTACGTGCTGTAGATGAACGTCCTTGCAACATTATAATTCCATTTCGTGCGTTTCGCTGTTTTCTGTATTTCGCAGAGGGAGTGTATCAGCGTGCACATTGGCCAGGCTGGTGTTCAAATTGGCAACGCTTGCTGGGAACTTTACTGTCTCGAACATGGCATCCAGCAGGATGGACGGATGCCCAGTGACAAGGTGTCAGGTGGAGTCGACGATTCGTTCAGCACTTTCTTCGCCGACACCGGCGCCGGCCGGCATGTCCCACGGGCCGTGTTCGTCGACCTCGAGCCGACTGTGGTCGATGAGGTCCGCTCTGGTGCCTACCGGCAGCTCTACCACCCCGAGCAGCTGATCTCTGGCAAGGAGGACGCAGCCAACAACTATGCGCGTGGTCACTACACCATCGGAAAGGAGATCGTCGACCTAGTGCTTGACCGCATACGCAAGCTGGCCGACATGTGCACAGGCTTACAGGGCTTCCTCGTCTTCCATAGCTTTGGCGGCGGCACCGGCTCTGGATTCACATCTCTCCTCATGGAGCGCCTCTCAGTCGACTACGGCAAGAAATCGAAGCTCGAGTTCTCCATCTACCCTGCGCCACAGGTATTTATTCACGTGTGCTGGCTGTTTAAAAGCTTCTGGCCCGAATGATTTTCCAGACAGATATAGGTACTTCTGGCGAACACACACCATTGGCAAGCTTTCTGAAAGTGTGCAGAACACTGTGTGCAGAACACTGTAGCTGTAAAACGGTAAACCCTTCACAAATGCGTACAATCGCATTCGCAGTAACTGTTGGCAGAAGTTCCAGGCACATAAGCAGGGGGAGGGTTAGGGGGTCCTGACACCCCCCGAAATTATCGCCGCGGCGATGTACTGCTCAGCACAACTCACGTATATGTCAATTTTTTCTATGTACATGTCAACATATGCATATATTTAGGCTATCGTGTTAGCAATGTTCTTGAGTCACACGTGAATATAAGTGAGTAGAATTCTTTTAAAATTGTATTCGTTGTTTCCGCGAAACCCCTCCCGAAAGTAATTCCTTGGTGCGGCCCTGGGCAGAGAGATGCTTTCGGTACTTTCAATACTTCGAGCACCGTAAAGCGACAGTTATCGGTGTATTGACCCTTTTCGCGGAGCAGTTTGTTCTAGAGAAACGAAATGGGCGCTTTCGGCGGTACGCCGTACGTCGCCTCCGCGACGTACCTTGCTTCTGTGCAACCAGCTGTCGGAAATGCAACTGAGTTTTCGCTAACGCACTGCGCTCCGATCATGCTGATTGAATATGTGGATTGAAAACGTGTGCAGTAGTTGGCTGCAAAAATAGTGGCTGGCATATTAAGGAATCTAATGAATATGTGTGGCCAAGTTCGCGGACCGCTGCTGCAACTGTCCGTACGTGTTACCGGCACTTCGAGATGTACGGCTTTCCTTGAGAATACAGAAATTTGCTCATTCGCCAGCGTTGTATCGCTAACCTTCAAAGAAAGGGCTTCAGCCCCGAAACGTTGGCAAGAGTGAGTAGCGCTCGTTAAACAACGACGAAGGGAGTAGCGCCGCTTCCTGTCACAGTAAGTTTCGCGCACAGTATCCACACACATCTACCCAACTGGCTAAGAAACTCACGCCTACTCTTTCGCCAACGTGTCAAGTGAATGGGCTCACACTTGAATATATGGTCGCTATAACGCACAGTAAATGACGGACTACACCGATATAGCGCACGAATGGTCGAAGCTCAATGGTTCGTGACGCTCCACAAGAGTAAGCGAGTTAATGACGATAATACATCTTCCTTACAAGGTATTACAATGTACAGAACAGCTACTTTTCAAGCCTTGTGCGTAGCAAGAACAAATCTACCGGAATTGAGCCCACCCGCGACCGATTAGGCAGAAAATAATCAGATAGTGACTGCACCGAGGAACTTTACTGAGTCAAATAAAGAACAAATATATTTGCCAAATAAAGAACAAAGATCCAGTAATCCTGATTCAATTCATAAGCGGACAGTTCGGAATACATATTTAGCCCCGCTTTTAGAGTAAGCACCATATATATGCTGCTCGCGCCGTTTGGACGTAGCCTAATCACCTCCAAAAGCGTTTTCACATCTCTGAAGCTCTGGCCAAAGCTTCGTGTCGTCCACCCAGTCACCGTCTACAATATCTCCCGAAACAGAGGTTTGCTTAGCCACACCGGCGTCAAACACGTCCATTGTAAACACGGAGGCAATGGAGGCAGTTGAGGCAAACAATGGAAGCGTCACCACGTGATCAAACATGCATGGCAGCGCCCACGGGACCGCCGCGAAAAGGGTCAATATGCTCTATCAACGGCTGGGGCCACCCACTATGCCCGTAACATAATAGACAGCGCTGGTGTTATCACAGGGCAGCAGTAAGGGAATCGGAAGACGGATTGTTAATAAAAGTTTTCTTGGTCGAGTTGATTCATGACGGAGAGTAGTAGCGCAGAAGAACAAGGACGAGACGAGAAGGGTCAATTATTTGTCAACCTAGGACAGCGCTTGTCCTGAGTTGTTAATGCTTCCGAGGTGTGTACACATCATGCATACTAGGGAAAGTTTAAATCGTTTAACATTGTCTGTTTTGTTTCGGCATAACTTTACATCTACGATTTGTACGGTTAATCTTGGTCTCTTAAACACTCGTAGCATGAGCAGTGCACTTCTCTTTCAACGAACCAATGTTGAATATGCGCAGGTTTCTACTGCTGTTGTTGAACCTTACAACTCTATCCTGACCACACACACAACGCTGGAACATTCCGATTGTGCCTTCATGGTTGACAATGAGGCCATCTACGATATCTGCCGCCGGAACCTGGACATTGAACGACCTACATACACCAACCTGAACCGCCTCATCAGCCAGATCGTGTCCTCAATCACGGCTTCGCTCCGCTTCGATGGCGCACTTAACGTCGACTTGACGGAGTTCCAGACCAACTTGGTGCCTTACCCCAGGTTTGTACATATCCGCGGTGGCTCAGTCAGCTAAGGCGTTACGCTGCTGAGCAGCACGAGATCGCAGGATCGAATCCCGCCCGTGGCGCCCGCATTTGCCGCATTTTGATGGAGGCGAAATGCGAAAACGCCCGTGTGCTTGCGTTGTAGTGCATGTTAAAGACCCCCAGGTGGTCAAAATTAATGCGGAGCCGTCCACTGCGGCGTGCCTCATAATCAGAACTGGTTTTGGCACGTAAAACCCCAGAAAGAAGAGAGAAGATTTGTGCAAATTATCATAGAGTTCCACTACAGCCAGAACATGTAGTTTTATTCAAAAGACACTAGCAGCGCCTGTGGCCGGCATTGTTACGGTCTATGCTTTACCACAACTGTGACGAAATGCAACGAATGGGTATTTAGTTCTATATACCATGATTTATGACCATGGTGTAAGGTAATCTTCATTCGACCACTCCGCGATTATGTTGACTGTACTATACGGTCACTATTTAGTGATTGTCTTCGATGCAGCAGTTGTTATTATGCGGAACGTCGAAGCTTTTCATTGGTGTCTCATTAGCACATGTGCAAACTGTGTTATAAAACAAACGTGTGCCGGTAGGCGCAGTGCAAACGTCCCTTTCACGAGACTACGAGATACCTGCCATTGAAGATACTCGGTCAGACAGCTTAGTGGTGATGAAAGTAATGGTACGTACGCACTAGCGGCAAAACGCGCACGGCGCGCCGCCGGCGGCAAAACGCAGCAGCGGCAGGGCGGCCACACCAACCGGCGGCGCGCCGCTGCGGCAATCACGTGACAGACTAGACTCTCTCTCCCCCCTTTTTGAACTATCCGTCAGCTCGGTCCGGGAGCTGACGCGTGCAGATGATAGTGCGAAACGAGTTTCCAGCTTACACCGGACGCGAGTACGAAACGAGCGGTCGGGCGGGTCCGCATGACACCAGTTTCCCGCGTGGACGTCACGGAAGCGGGCCGCTCTCATTGGTCTCCTTCATCGGCGGCACGCGGCAAACCGCAAAAAATCGGTCCAGGAGCGATCCCTGCCGCGACAAGAAAAACCTGTTTCGCGGCTGCTTTCGCGGCGCGCGTCTTGCCGCCGGGGGCGCGCCGCGCACGTTTTGCCGCTAGTGTGTACGTGCCATAAGAAGCAAAGCCACCGCTCTTCCCCTCCCTCCAGGCATCATGCACTTCATACGCTATACACCGCAGTCACAATATGTACTATAGCCCTCCCTCCTTCCCCACTTATTTTCACTGGTGCTAGCTAGCACAGTACTTGACCGCGCCTCGTTGCGGCGTTTTTTTAAGCTAAAAATTCCATTGTCATGAACATGCATCGTCGCTCTGGCAACCTCTGTGGTTTTCAAGGATTATGCGGCACGCATACACACAAAGAAAGGCATATGCAATATCTGACATAAGACTTCAGACGTAATGGTTGTGGATTGCAACAAGGAGAAGCGCACGCTAAATGCGTCAAGTGAGCTGCGAAGAAACTCTCCTATGTTCACTGAGAAGCCCTCAGACCGTTTCCATCTGTACTCATTTGTAGCAGCACATGCGAAATTCGCACGTCGTTTTCTTAGTAACAGCTTCGGTTACGCAGGTTAGATGTTGTCAACATCAGAATTATATTAAATCTGTGTGATAGTTTGCGTGATGCACTGATGTCTCAATGGCAGATATGCGTCGTCAGGTTTTGTCAAATACTTCTCAAACGTCGCATTTTCATGGCGCCATCACACCTTGGCCTTCTCAATGTCGCAAGATTTCACCAAAAATGCGCATCGCATTTTCTTTTTGTGTGTGTATCTTGCCGTGAGACGAGCAACCTACCTTTTGGTCGCAGGATCCACTTTCCACTGGTGACGTACGCACCCGTCATCTCCGCTGAGAAGGCCTACCACGAACAGCTTACCGTGGCCGAGATCACCAACGCCTGTTTCGAGCCTGCCAACCAGATGGTCAAATGCGACCCCCGCCACGGAAAGTACATGGCTTGCTGTATGCTGTACCGTGGCGACGTGGTGCCCAAGGACGTCAACGCTGCCATCGCGGCCATCAAAACCAAGCGCACCATCCAGTTTGTAGACTGGTGTCCAACAGGGTTCAAGGTGGGCATCAACTACCAGCCACCAACCGTGGTGCCAGGAGGCGACCTGGCCAAGGTTCCCCGCGCTGTCTGCATGTTGTCCAACACGACGGCCATCGCCGAAGCCTGGGCTCGGCTAGACCATAAGTTCGACCTCATGTACGCCAAGCGCGCCTTTGTCCACTGGTACGTGGGCGAAGGCATGGAGGAGGGCGAGTTCTCCGAGGCCCGTGAGGACATGGCCGCCCTCGAAAAGGATTACGAGGAGGTCGGCATGGACTCCAACGAAGCAGTCGACGAGGGCGAGGAGTACTAGGAACAATGCTGCCCTCCTGAACAAGAAAGGGCAACTCCTCACCGAGCTGACTTAAGTCCTTCACAATGTTCTAATAAAGATTGAATGGTATCAATAACTCTGGCACGCTGCAGTAACGTGTTGCCACCGCGTTACTTGCCAAGCCAACACGGTAGTATAGCGTGTTGGCTTCACTTCACTTCACTTCACTTTATTACCTTAAAGGCCCCCAGGGTTGGGGGTATTACATAAGGGGTGGGCAACAAGTATAAAGTAAATAAATACACATAAAGTAAATAAATACATCAAGGAAAGGATGTTTAAGTACATGTTTGCTCGCGGTTAAATATGGAAGTTATACTGTTCAAAAAGGCGGATGGGCAGGTGATTGCGGCGATGTCGTGTGGAAGGCCGTTCCAGTCCGAGGCTGAGCGCGGGAAGAATGATGAGGCAAAAGTGGTAGTGTGCGCACGTGGCCGGGCGACTTGGAGGGGATGACCAATGCGGAGTGAAATGCGTGCCGGAGGACTGATGTAGGGTGGATGATTAAGTGAGCTGTAAAAAAACTTATGGAATAAGTACAAACTAGCGATACGACGCCGACAAGCAAGGGTTGATATGCCGGACTCTGCTTTCAACGATGATATACTGGTATTGTATGAATAGCATGAATGAATGAATCTTGTGGCACGATTTTGTACTGATTCTAGGCACTTTATAAGATATTTTTGGTTAGGGCTCCAGATGGCAGATGCATATTCCAGCTTAGAGCGTACGAGTGACTTGTAGGCAAGCAGTTTTAGGTCTGGTGGCGCGTGACGTAGGTGACGTTTTAAGAATCCAAGGCTTTTGTTAGCAGATGATACGATTTTAGTGACATGCGCGTTCCAGGTTAGGTCATTAGGCAACGTTACGCCGAGGTACTTATAAGACTGTGTTAATTCTATGGTGACATGCGAGATAGTATAAGGGAACAGGAGAGGATTACGTTTTCGGTTGAACGACACGAGTTTGCATTTATTGGGGTTTAGTTCCATGAGCCATCGGTTACACCAGTTCTGGACGCAGTTTAGGTCACTTTGGAGAGCTAGTTGATCAGAGGGGTTATTAACAGTGCGATAGATAACACAGTCATCAGCAAAGATACGGACGTTACAAGAGACATGCGTTGGTAGGTCGTTAATATATATTAAAAATAAGAGGGGACCAAGGACTGACCCTTGCGGTACGCCTGACGTTACTGGAAGAGAACTAGAGGTGTGATTATTAACGCGGACAAATTGGGTACGGTTAGCCAGAAATTCCTTTATCCACTGCAATATGTCAGGATGTAAATTTAACAAAGACAGTTTTAGTATTAACCGCTTGTGAGGCACCTTGTCGAAAGCTTTCGCAAAATCCAAGAAGACTGCGTCAGTTTGAAGGTTAGAATCAAGGTTTACATGCAAGTCATGGACGAAAATAGCTAATTGAGTCTCACAGGATAAGTTCTTACGGAATCCGTGTTGAGAAGGATGAAAGAAATTAGTAGAGTCAAGAAAATTCATTATATGAGAATAGATGACATGTTCCATGATTTTACATGGTACACTTGTTAAAGAGATGGGGCGGTAATTGAGGGGCGATTCTTTGTTACCTGATTTGAAGACCGGAACGACCTTCCCGACCTTCCAATCGCTGGGTATGCTACCTGTGGAAAGTGATTGCGTGAACAGTAATGATAGATACACTGAGATGGCATGTCGAGTATTCTTTAACAGTTTGCTGGTGATTTCATCAGTACCTGCAGAAGATGACATCTTAATATGTTCAATGATACAGCTAATGCCATGCGCAGAAAATGTGACTGATGGCATAAGTGATCTCGGCTGGCCAGTTGGAACAGATGGTGGCATATCGGTTTCGTTTGTGAAGACGGATGAGAATGCAGTGTTAAACATATTTGCACATTCAACGTCGCTCACCTCCTCGCCAAGTGTGTTAGTAAGTGTGATGATGGGCGTCTTATTGGGGTTTAGAACTTGCCAGAACTTTCTCGGGTTATTGGTTAATATCTTCGGCAGGTCAGTTTGAAAGAATGCGCGTTTGGCATTACTAATGGACTGTAAATATGTTGACTCGGCCTCGTAATATTTGTTCCATGCGCATGCGCTCGGGTTTCGTTTTGCTGCACGGAAAAGGCGCTTCTTTTTGTTCTCAATTGTTTTCAATGACTTTGAGAACCATGGTTTATTATGATTGGCACGAAATGTAATGGTGGGGATAAATTTGGTTGTTAGTTCTGTAATTTTGGTTTTGAAAGTAAGCCAGTTATGTTCAATTGATCGTTCATGGAAACACCCTTCGAAGTTTGGAAAAAAAAGCCAGCAATTGGTGATTGATTTCATTGTAATTGCCTTTGTCGTAAAGGCGAATCGTTTTATGGAACGTTTGGCGCGATTCCGGGATGAAGGCGAAAGTAGCATGCAGAACTTTGTGGTCGCTAATTTCGCGGAGATAAGTAAGAGTTGATAAAGTTTCAGGGTGATTAGTTAGTATGAGATCCAGGATGTTTGACGATTCACGTACGACGCGTGTGGGTTTAGTTACTAACTGCGTGAGATTGAAATTTAAACACACGTCAACGAAGTTGGTTATTTCTGTATTGTTTGTTGGTGTTAAGTTCTGCCAGTCAATAGACGGAAAATTAAAATCACCAAAAAGAAGGATGCGCGCGTTGGGATGTGCAGCATTAAGTTGATTTAGGCTATCATTTAGGTTACAAGCAAAACTGGGATAGCTGTGGGGGGGTCTGTAGCAGACGCCTAGTATGACGGTTTGAGGTGCAGAACGGCAGATTACCCATAGTATTTCAAGTTCTGATGGGATGTTAATGACTGAACAGGGCAATTGCTGGTTAGTGGCAATTAGAACACCTCCTCCTCTGGAGCCCTTGCGGTCTTTACGGAAAATATTAAAGTTAGGTAGGTCAGCTAAAACTTCTGTATCGGTGATGTCATCTGTTAGCCATGTTTCCGTTAGTATAAGTATGTTGCTGGCCGATGATGAAACAAGATTACAAATGTGCTCGCGCTTGGGGAGGAAACTGCGTATATTTGTAAAGATAATAGAAAAAGAAAGAGCTGGTAATTTACCGCGAGGGCTGTTACGAGGAAGTTTAGTTACTTGACGACGGGCCGTATGCTATGCGATTTCTTTTATCGTTTGCGATGGCTCGTCGAATACATAGCGCTTAGGGCCAATGGACAATGTCTTGTAGCGCAAGGAAAATTTTGTGGCTTTAGTTTTGGCAAATGTAATGAGGTGCTTTCGTGCGATTCGGACAGGGCGTGAAAAGTCTTCCCCAATGCCGTAATCAGTCCCTTTCAACTTACGGCCATTGGAAAGGATAAACTCCTTGGTTTTAAAAAATGTAAATTTAACTATTATTGGGCGAACACGCCCAGCAGAATGGCGTCCAAGACGGTGAGCCCGTTCAATTTCTTTCGGGTCAATGGTTATATTTAGGTGATCACGGCAGAGGCGAAGGACTGTTTCTTCAGATTCGGCGTAGGTTTCCGATTTATTGTTATCTGCGATATTATAAAAAATTAGATTGTTGCGCCGCGAGCGATTTTCCGCGTCATCCAGGCGGGCTTCTATTTCTCTGATGTCTTTGGCTGTTTGGGTGGCATTAGCGCATATCGAATCTATAGCTTCGCCCAAGCCAGCAAGTTAACCTACGTTCTGATCCGTGTTAGGGCGACGCCGTAACGTAAGGGTACGGCCACGCTAGCGGCAAAAATGCGCGGCACAAACGCGCGTCAAGAACGCGCGGCAACGCATGCATGCCGCGCGCGGCAAAAGCTGCAGGAATCGGGGTGCGGCGTGTCGCGCGAAATGGGTTCGAGACCCATTTCTGCGGCAAATGCCGCGTGCCGAAAGATGAAGAACCAATCAAGAGCGACGAGGGTGACGTCACGGAGCCATCACAACCGGACCGCCGCCGGTCCGCGCCGGGTTTTCAATTGACGATCGTCGTCTCTAGGATGAAACAACGAGCGCTCGCGGTGTTGCTCGCGCGTTCAAAGAGCGCGGGAGATCTTATCGCGCTTGCCACAGTGACCTCGCGGCAAGTTCTAACCGCGCGTCAGCGCCTTGCCGCGAAGGCCACCGTGGCAATCGCGTCTCGACGCGCGGCAGCGCGATAAGATCTCGCGCGCTCTCGGAACGCGGAATCACCGTGAGCGGAAAGGGTACGATCGGACAGCGTCCACAAATCCCTCCATGGAACCGCGAGAGACGACGAATAACCCGGCGCGGAGCGCGGCGGCCAAGTTGCCATGTCTCCGTGACGTCACCCTCGTCGCTCTTATTGGTCATTCATCTCGCGGCACGCGGTACTTGCCGCAGAAATGGGTCTCGAACCCATTTCGCGCGGCACGCCGCAACACCCCCCGATTCCTGCCGCTTTTGCCGCGCGCGGCATGACGCGTTGCCGCTCGCGGCATGAGGCGCGCGTTTTTGCCGCTAGCGTGGCCGAAGGCTCCGCCTGGTTGCTCACGCGCGTCACGCACACCCTTTTATCGCTTTGCAAGTTTTTGATTATTTCTCTCCTTTGTCTTCACTACGACAATCACTCCTCAATCTTTACCGAATGACTTCGCTCTTGGCAAATAGGCGGCAACAGACCTGATCCAGCGGTGAATAGCGGAAGACCCGCTCAGGCCACAGCAGTGACCTGTGCCCAGTCCTGTGAGACTCCTCTTTAAATAATGTTATGAACGTACAGACAGACCCAACTAATAGCTCTTGATGAAGTCAGGGTTCCGAAAAAAAATTAAAGGGGTGGGGGGAGGGGGTTCCGCGCGCTTAACGTGGAAAAAAAATACCGCGTCGAATTCAATTTTTTTTTTCATTTTTATGGTAGACGGACATAAAATTTTTAACCATACTATTGACAATCGCGACACTTGACCATTCGCTGAAGCTTGCGACGATGCACATGCAGTTCAGCCAAATAATAAAGCAGCCTGTTATGGCGTGCAATATGGGTAGCGAGCCGCGTTACATTAGAGTGAAAGTTGCTAACAAATTTACAGTACTTCAGTGTGTATATTCTTGCTGCCCAGACGGCAGTGTCCGTCGTCAGTGCTGACCTCGGTGTAAGATATACAGGGTGTTTCAGCGAACACTTTCAAAAATTCCTAAAGTTTACCTGTGGCAGATAGCCCAATTCTTGTTAATGAGCCGGTCTACTCGAAGCGGCGGACATTAGTTGCGCAAAAAATTGAACTGCATAATCTAATAATTAATAAAAATTCACTAATTAGGTTTCAACTAATTACCTAATGGCCCATATTGTAATCTAAAAATTGTAACCGTGGAGTTCGCAAGGCGGATTCACTTAGAATTAATTGTCAGGATGACACCAGTTTCGAGATGTTAATTCCCGAACTTTACGGAGAAATGCATTGGCGTTCCAGTTAATTTTGTGCTTCAATGCAAAAAGCGACGTTTTGTTAAGAAACTAACTGGAACGCCAATGTATTTCTTCGCAAAGTTCTGGAATTAACATCTCGAAACTGGTGTCATCCTGACAATTAATTCTAAGTGGATCTGTCTTGCGAACTCCACGGCTACAATTTATAGATTACAATATGGGCCATCCGGTAATTAGCTAAAAACTTGATTAGTAAATTTTTAATAATTAGCCGATTATGCGTTTCAATTTGTTGCGCAAGTAATGTCCGCCGCTTAGAGTAGAACACCTCATTAACTAGAATTGGGCTACCTGCCACAGGCAACCTTAAATAAATTTTGAAAGTGTTCGCTGAAACACCCTGTATACTCTTTAGGTGGGGACACTTCTCGGCTCGCTTGCGAGACACGATCGACCAGATAAAGTAGCAACGTCGCCCGCCGATCGGCCCAGTGCCGGTAGCGGATACCTATCGGTGGTACGATGCAACTTCAAGACAGAAAAGGTTTTCATTGGTTTAATCTCCCGTTGGTATAGCAACTGGTGCTTCGCGGGAAATCCGAAATGATTGACGTGCGAAAGTAGGTCACCGTGGTGAGGGGACAGCGTGGGGGAGAGGGCATCACCTTGACGAAGCAAATACGGCGACGCGACGCCGCTTGCAGACGCTGTTCTCCGATTGCTTCTGGTATCCGAACGTTCCTTGCCCTCGCAACCTCTCGCCTGCGTTTTAATGGAAGTTGCGTCTTCCCGCCGATAGGTATCCGATGCCATCACCGGGCCGACGGACGCGCACCGCTGCTACAATATCTGGTCGATCGCGTCTCGCGAGTGTTCTCACCTAAAGAGTATACAGGGTGTCCCAGCTATCACGCAACACGATTTTGAAAAAAGAGGAACGGCGTTACGCGAAGCCAACCTAGTGCGTATTGTTTCCAGTACAGTGGAGTAGCCGCCAGTAACTTTTTTCGTTACTGAGATTTATTTAATTGTAATTAATTATCGAACTCGAGAAGTACTGTACTAATTATCAAAGTGTCAATGAGAAAATTGTAGAGCAACATGAAAAACTCCCGATACAGCTTTCTGTTGCTGAATACGTGCTACATAAATGTGTTTTTCCGAGTGTGAAAGAAGCCCGCGAATACACGCAGAATTGCCGCACGAATGGCCGCTCGAGGCACTTTGCGTGTATTCGCAGGCATCTTTCATGCTTGGAAAAACACTTTATGTAGCACGTATTGAGCAACAGAAAGCTGTATCGGGAGTTTTTCATGTTGCTCTACAATTTTCTCATTGACACTTTGATAATTAGTTCAGTACTTCTCGAGTTAGATAATTAATTACAATTAACTAATTAAATATCAGTAACGAAAAAATTGCTTGTGGATACTCCACTGCCCTGCAAACAATACGCACTAGGTTTGCTTCGCGTAACGCCGTTTCTCTTTTTCTTTTTTTTAATCGTGCTGCGTGATAGCTGGGACACCCTGTATATCTTACACCGTGGTGCTGACACACTTCTTTCGCGCCCGATGCATGTAATACGCCGGAGCTAGTTTTGGTATTTTCGAAACCGAAAAGCTTATGAAGCGACAACGGAAGCATTGGACGCATAGCAAGGAATATAAGGCGTCAAGGAAGAGGAATTCATGGAACACAGAAAGAGGACGAGATCAGACGTGAAAAAAAAGACAATATAAATGGGAAGAAATCTTGAGAAGAGTGATTCGCCCACTCGCGTCATTTCTTTTTTTTTTTTCTGTCAGTGAGGCTATCTGTCACACCTCACTCCCGAAAGTGGACGGGTGTCGCACTTTTAGCAACGGCACCTGAGTGGTGGCTGCATGTCGCTCAAAATAAACGACAGGACAGATTAGGTAGCACTGCAGCTGGAGTGTGTAATTCTTCAAACGTGTAAAGGAAGGTGTCGTAATAAGCGAACCTGTCCCGCACGCCCCGCGTCTTCAATCGCCGGGCGAGTGATAGCTCCAAATGAGCATATACACTACATGCACAAACGAGCAGTCCACAGTGCCGCCATGGAAACACGTTTTTCCGAACGCGTACTGTTTTTCCGAACTTTCGAAGTCACTGCGCACAGTATCGAAGGTGTCGTCAGACTGCTTGCTGGGAAGGGACCATAGTGCTCCTCGCTCCTTTGAGCTTCGAAGCGCCAGGAGGAGGAACAGTGGCTTCGCAACTTTTCAAAAACACTTACTTAGCGGTGCGCACAGAAGCAGCCTTGCGAGAGCTCAGCTCCATACGGCATGACGGTTGCAAGAGCTTAATACTATAACACGATGTATACACCCGTGAGGAAAAGTATACGGACCACAGGTTCGCCGAAAAAGCTGAATTTCTTCGCAATTAAGACGCACAAACTGAAATTGACGAATACACTGTAAAGTTAGAAATCTCAAGTTTGAACTGCAGTCTTCAATTTCAACTAGTGTTGCAATGCCGGCTTGTTGGTATGGCATCTTGACTAATACTTTAGCGCATATACAGATGAGGATGCAAGAAGAGGCATGAAAGACACAAGACACGGCGCAGACAGTAGCGCCGTGTCTGTGTCTTTCATGTGCATGCTTGCGTCCTCGTCTGTTTGCGCTAAAATAGTACTCCAAGATTCAATATCTAGTTACGTTATTAGGCGGATAAGAAAATCGACTTTATCGCGGAATTTCTGGTCCGTATACTTTTGCTCAGGTGTGTACATTACATTCGCGTCGCTCCGCGCGTCAATGGAAATTTTCAATTTACCCAGCCTCTTTTCTAACGCCGAGGCGTTCCATAAAAATGGAGATTATAAATTTGCAAGAAAACCGCACAAATGCCAATTGCGGTAGGCAAAACGGAGACCCGAATTCAGCCATGACGCCACCTTCTCTGCGGCGTCTCGCGCTGAGCCGCAAAGCTCGCTAGCAGCACAGTATATTTGAATACAATGAGCGTGGATTCTTATAGTGCACCTGCATTTATTAAATAAAACTGCTTTCCTAATAGCAAAAGTTGTTTGCGATCCGTGGCTTAATAAAGAAATGTAAGAACTGTTTAAACATTGAGCATTCGGTAACTTATATGTCGCTGTGACACGCCTGACGGAAATAGGGACCGCAGAGGTCATTGTTCACCGGCTTAGCGCGCACATTCAGTCACTACTCTTGCGCGCGTCTGCACAGTTCTGCGGTGGGAGATGTCCGTCTTCTCGCAATCGGTGCGCTGTTCACGCATGACGGCATCACCGGAGGTAGCGTATCGACTAGGCTCTGCGGGCAGTCGCTCGAAGGCTGTGGGTCGCGGCTGATCAGCAGATCCTGACCCTGACCACGCAACTGGTGCGAAGTTTCTTCCTCCGAGCTGCCGGACGGATCCTCGTCTTCCGCCGGCACGTGCAACGGCAAGTCGCCTTCTGCCGCCTGCTGGCTCATCACAGAGTCCACGTCCATGGTGAGCTCCTGTAGGGCTAAGTGTCGCCAGAGGCCGAGCACCACGGGATTGTTGCCTGCGTCGTGGGAGAAAGAGCACTTAGCTGACACATAGGCAGTTCAGACAGGCCACGAATGAACGCTGCTACGATATTTCGCGAGAAGCGCTCACAACGCAAGCGTTAACATGGCAATGTTACCGGAAAGCAAGGTGGAGACGCCGAGGTCGACTGTTTGTGACTGCTGCTTCATATGGCGAGTTCCCACTGTGCACAACGACGTCGTGTGTCGTATAACCTTATGATCACATGTCGCTGGTTTAGCTCGTAACAGCCGCAAGGAATTCTTTAATTCCTACTTTCCTACACGAACCCACTTACGTATGCACACTCTGTTTCATACTTAATTTGGCTCAATGCACAATATTCAGCCGAATGATAAGCATGTTATGTGAAATGGAATGATGACACAGGGACGAGAGATTGAAGCGTACCTGAATAAAAAAAAACATGGCTATAATACAGGCTTGCGTGAATGAACCTCCAGTTCCGCTCGTTGATAATGAGTGCGTATTTTTCGGGCGATATAGCAATAAACCGCTCGGCGCTGTGGATGACCTTTGTGCAGATGACCTTGTTTGTAGGAAAAGAAATGGAGGGGTGTAAGGGAAAGGGGTAGCCAACCAGGCTGAGCCCGGTTGGCTACCCTGCACTAGGGAAGGTTGAAAAGGGTAATAAAGGAAGAGTAAAATGAGAAAAGAAAATTTCACACTATGCGCGCACACGCATGCACAAGTGTTCATCGTTCAGTCAGTCAGCGGTCATATAGACTGCTGACTACGATGATTTGTGCATCGCAGACGCGCGAGGCCACGGTCCCAGGATCTGTTGTTCTGTAAAACGTCTGTGATCTAATTTCCCTGAAGCGATCCGAAGGGCAAGCATCTGAACTTCGTACGATGGGCAGTCACACGGCAGGTACCTTAGAGTTTTCTATAGGGCACATGTGTAACAATTGGCGCTGTCCACCATTTCAATTAAGAACAAATAGGAATTCATATAAAGGCAACACCTATTCGCAGGCGACACAGTAAGGTATCTCCATGTCAATTAATCCCGGCTAAGATTTGTAAACAAAACAAAAACTGGACAAAACACGTGAGCTGAAGCCACCATTTGCCAACAAAGGTGGCAGCATTGGTTTCAGAGCGCTCTAGATCTCGCATTTCGAGCTCGAGTGCTGCGTAGATTGTGCTGTTACACCTTTCCAAAAGGGGAGTTTCAAAACGGCGCCTTCTGTTTCGACAGTGGGGATGTCCAACTAACCAAAATTTCATCGCCCGCCATGCCACAAAGCTAGCGCACAGAGACTATAGAGTCGCGAGACATAAACGTGTATTAAAATACGGCACAAAGGATGTTTGCATGATTATTTGTCACAATGCACGTTCAGCGGTGGTGTGAATACTAATTGCAGCAAGCCCAGGATGTCGAACTGAAAACTGTTTCGTTCCGGATCAGAGAAAACAGTTCAGTTCCGGTTCAACTCTGGAGACAAAAAATAACAGCCCAAATCGGTTCGACCCGGTTCATGTTCGTGTACATAACCAAAGAGTAATGACAAGAATAGTTAATAGAAGTCTTCTGTTCAAAAGCTAGAATGCAGTAATTATATCCGTGAATAAGCGGTGAGAGTCCCCGCAGTGACTTTCACGTTAATGCACTGAAATAAGGTATACCCACAGGCTCGGGACTCGCAAGTACTGGTGAAGAGCGACCATAGAACACGGAGTACTTGAAACGTTTTTCTTTCGCCATCTGAATTCATATCTGAATTTCAATAATTAAAATAGTACAGCGTTGTAGGAGCCACAAGCCGCATTATGATTGCCAAAAAGTGCTTATATTATCCTCCACGAAAATGTTTGGCGTACTCGAAAGACTTTCCTCGCCCGAAGCTGCGAATTTTGCAGAGTTGCCGGCAGACTCTTCTTGGCAATGAACGTTATAGCGGATATGTGCGGCGCGGAGCGACACAATTTGTTGCTATTGTGTTATGCAATATGTTGCTATTACTATGTTGCGAGTGTGCACTCGCATGACGTCAGTTGAGAACACGTGTTGTCCAGAGCGGCCAAGGAGTTAAATTTGTAATTGTGTTAGTTTTGATGTTTGGGGGGAGTTTTTTTTTTTTTTTTTTTTTTTTTAGTGAGATGCCTGTATTCTTGCCCGTGGTGATTACCTCTGCAAATATCTTTATTTCTTTCTTCTTATCTTTCTCTCTCTCTCTCTCTCTCTTTTTTTTTATTCACCAAAACCCTGACTGAAATGGAATGAAATAAAATTACCATGAACCCGAACTCAGCCCGTATTTTTTTCGATACAACACCCTGATTGCAAGAATACGCGATGTGACTATATAAATGAAAAAAAAATTAAAATAAACTGCAATGTATTGGATGATAACATTGGCTTCAATATTTTCTGGTTCTGGTAGAAAAGCCTCGCACTTTCATAAAGTGCCTACTTATACATCCCTTCAAGACATGGGTTCCCAATACGGTAAGAACTTGTGTAGCATTAGGGGATATGTAAGTAATTACGCACATTACAAATGAGAAAAAAAAACTTATTTGCCTAATCTGAGAGTCAGAATCTCTGTAGTTACTGCGGTGACGGTAACAGCTATTTCTGTTTTCGTTTCGCACACTTGTTCTCACTCTGAGGGACGTGACTTCCAGAGGTCCCTGCTCTTCGGCTCGCTCTACACGACGGTCGCCGAGAAGATATAGCACCGTCGCCTATTAGTAAGCGAGCGCATTGCTCCCTTAGTGATAAGCTTATGTCTTATCGCTTTAAGGGAGCTGCGCCCGGCAGGTGGAGACGAGCCGCCGTGAGCGCCGGCGTCGCAGGCCGGACAGAGCAGTCACTGTTCGCGCACCTGGCAGCTGCTCCTGCTCGATGAGAAACCGCAGGGCCTCCTGGGCGCAGGCTCGGTATCCCGCGATGGCCCAGTCCAGCTGGCTGCCCTCATCGCTGCTATTGCTGCTGCAACCAGGCGTCGGCATGCCCAGCGCTACGTGGCGCCACCCTGCACGCACACAAGCACGACAGGAGATCAACGCCCTGCCTAGAAGCCGATCCGGCTCTAAGCCTCGCTTTCGTTTCACCAGAACTATTTTATTCTCTCATCAACCTCCAATGATTCATTGGTTCTTTTATTTTATTTTAACTTAAGCCGGCCGTAAGTCCGTGGGTCGTGTACAGAAAATGTGGGCCGATCCTGGCGGTAGTGCAGAAAGGGTCCAAGCGCAATGGCACCCGTGTGAACTAGCGAAGCTGAGCCTGGCTAAGTCTAGCTATGGTTGGGACTACTTAGCTTAGTCAGTCATCGATAGCCAATCAATAGCTAATCGATAATCGATCAATAATCAATACATTCCGGCAAATGCTGGGGATGACTCGGTAATGCTTAGCCTAGCCAAAATACGTGGCCAATACCTTGCGATAGCCAATCGATAGCCAACAATAGCTAATTGATAACCGATCAATACTCAATAAATTCCGGAAAATGCTGGTGATGACTTGGTAGTGCTTAGCCTAGCCCAAAAGCCAGGACTAGCTAGGTGCCAATCAGCTCCACTGTCTCTTTAGCATTGCGCCTCCAGTGCAAGCTACGCAAATTTTTTTTAATATTATTGTTATTATCTATCTCTCTGTACGTGTGTGTGAGTCTGGTGAAAAAAATAACAAAGAACTTTATGCGTACTTTTTTTTCTCTTTATGTCCATGTGAGCTAATACGGACACACAGTTTGCTAATAATGAAGACCTACTTACACGCACGTGGCATCGACCACTTTCTTCTGGGTATGTTGAAGCGAGTGCGACAAGAAACACGCCGAGTTGCTTGTCGCGCAATAAGTTAACAATCAAGAATGCGCCGCGAACGGCAGCGTTTTAATATTGCTGCTTTTCAAGTGTAAAAACATGTCACTGCAACCGCGCATCATATAGTCTTTTCGATTTTGCTGCACTTTCTCCACTAGTTTTGTTGAGGTACCGTTCGAGTGCAGCAGAGTGCCGTGCGTGCACTAACACTGCACGCTTATTTTGAAAATGAATAGAAAAGTGCAATCCTTGTCGTCTGCTCGGTGCATTTCGTGCGTTCGGCGCATTATGTCGTATAGCGTCTGCTCGTGCGACGCACCACAGCGTGCTGCAGGGCGTGTCGTAGTGCCGCGTCTGCTGATGTCGCCACATCGTTCTAAGGGTACTTTGAGTTGGTGCTGCTTCTCGCGGTTCGAGAAATCTTTTGCTTTCAAATATTCTGTGCTCAAAGTTTGGCTCCTGTGCGGACATGATTCTGCAATCTGGCAGCGCCTCCCATTAACAGGCCTTGCACGACAGGCATCGCAGGCCTGTCGTGAACCTTTTCGACAAGTTTGCACATAGCAAAAGGGATGGCATTTTCTTTTCGTTATCGCAATAATCGCTATCGTAATAGTACTATGTTATGAGAATGGAATGGTGTATACGTGGATGCTGTTTTTTTTCCTCAGAAAACGCGTTCCAAGAGAAACACATGCGGTCGAAAACAATTCAACGTGTCAGATTACTAATCTGCCTCCATATACATCCAGACATCGAACTTGTCAGGATTGCTGATTTGGCAAGTTGGTGATTCATAATCGTAAGTGTACAGCGCGAAGGTTAAACGTGGACGATACAAGTGAGAAGGACAAGCGCAGTCTACCAACTGACGTTTTATTATCAATGCGCCAAATTTATACAAGGAAGTGAAAGAGCTATACCTGACAAAAAAAAAAAAGTTCAAGAACTAGTGAAGACAGAAGCAAGAGCAACAAACAAGTGAGCTAGTAGCAAAAAAAAAGAAGAAAAAAGAAAAGAAAAAAGAAAAGAAAAAAACAATAAATACACAAATCGACGTAAATTAGCATCACAATTAACCGCCTATACCGTACGTGCGCCTTCCTAAAAACTCGAGCTTGGTCTGATAGGGTCATGGATGGCTTGAGAGTTTTTAGGAAGGCACACATATCTGTCGGCGGTAGTGATGCCACTTTGCATCGCTTTGTGTATCTCTTGTTTTTTTTTTTTTTTTTTTTTTTTTTTTGCTACTCACTTGTTTGTTTTTCTTACTTCCGTCTTCACTATAGTTCTTGTATTTTTTTTTTTTTCAGATAGCTCTTCCACTTCTTTGTGTAAGTTCGGCGCATTATAATAAAACTCCAGTTGGTAGTGTGCGCTTGGCCTTTTCATCTGCCTCGTCCACGTTTAACCTTCGCGCTGTACACTTACGGTCGAACTTGTAACTGGCATTCTTATGCCATCTACAGGAACTATTGTAACCAAAGCGGGCGATATTTACGTCCGCGCACCATGAATGAACTATAGCGCTGCTCCATGTCGTCTGCAACCGAGAGCTTGCACGATGCCTGCACTTCCAAAGTAGCGAGGAGGATTCTGAACTCGTGCAGAACTTGACTTGAACGAAATTCATATCGAACCGCGCGGTACAAGCGGCGCGCGCTGCACTGTAAAATCGAGGACAAAAGTGCCACACTATAGTGCAGAAAGGGAAGCGAAATAAGAGAGACGAATAGTCTTGATGGCATCCCGGCCGCGGCGGCCGCATTTCGATGGGTGCGAAATGCAAAAGCGTCCGTGTACCGTGCATTGGGTGCACGTTAAAGAGCCCCAAGTGGTCAAAATTAATCCGGAGTTCCCCACTACGGCATGCCTCATAATCACATCGTAGTTCGAGCACATAAAACCCCAGAATTTATTTTGGCGACAGCGATTTTACAGCAGGTCAGAGCAAAAGCCCCTAGACTACCACCCAACACACCTCCAGCTTCCGACAAGGTTCCGCCACTCTAGGCCCCCGGCACCCATGCGCCAGACAGGATGAAGCATCTGCAGAACGAACGGACGAACGAACTGTATACTTGCTGCATTGCTCTAAATTTTCTGTAATGTTTAAGTCAAAAACGAAAAAAACGCGAAAAAAGAATACTGAGGAAAAAAAACAACACTTTTTGAGCATCGCGGTGAATGCCATGTGTAAAGTAACGAAGATAATGCCCGTACCTCCCATCACAGCTGTGGCTCCTTAGTGCTACAAAATCATTTGCAAAATGTTAGTAATGAAGAAACGCAGTTAGTAAACGTAAGTAGTTGCAAACTTATTAACTTCTTTTCAAGAGTGCTGGTAGTTGGAACTCTGAACTTCGTTGTTGAATGGTGCCGTATCAATTTCGAATAAGATTGGGTTCCAAACAAAGCGTGTTGGTGTCGTTTCTATCGTTCTTCGGAAACGTGTGAAAAGAAGACATCCCTGAAGCACGTCCGTGCCTTAATCACGCTATCTCAATTCCACACTGCACGCGTACATTTCTGCTCTGCAAAGGCTGCGAACACGTGAATCTACGTAGAACACAGGTCGCACACACAAAGCGCTTCGTGAAGCCTCGTGCCCTGTATACAGTATATACTGTTACGTGTTCTTAAACTTCTCAGTGAATGACTTGCAGATATTTGCCGTTCCATAATACAAGAAAGCGTGCTGTAATATGCACGAATCGCAGGACAGCGCGTAAAATTGTGTCCACCAATTTTACGCGCTGCTTCAATAAATATCTTAGATGAACCAGCTATAACCCACATCAAAATGCTGTTACACTCCCAATAAGCAACAGTGGCCTTAAATGTTTTCCACCGGCCAAAAAGGCTATAAAGTACAGCGCGAAACGTCCAAATGGTAGAAGATATCAAAAGGTGAGCACGTACCAGGGACCTGAGCGTGGGCATTCCGTCGAAGCGAGGGGACTGCAGAACGCTTTCGCTGCGTACCACTGGCATTCCAAAGCGCGATCTATGCGTCCCGTCTTCTAGGCTGTCAGCAGCGCGCTCGCAACTCAAGCCTGCGTTTGCGGGCGCGCATAGAGCCGACGAGTTCGCGGCGCACGACGCGCATCACGCGCTGGGCCGCGGGCTCCAACCTAGCCGGCGGAGAGTGCACGCACGACGACCGGCGCGCGGTGGCAAGTTACGGGGCGGGGGAGGGGGGGGGGGGGGCGCAGGCGCCCAACCATCTGCCCTGCCGACGCGTGCATTGAGCGAGCCGCCGCACGCGCCGGCTGCACGTGCCGGCTGCTTCCTTTCATGGGCCACAAGCGGGGAGCGGCCTCCAGATGTTCCATCCGGCCTAGGAAGGAAAGCGCCCCACCGCCACCACAGGAGGCACGCTCCCGTTTACGCTCTCCCCTCTTGGGCTGGTCGCGTGCGGCAAATCGCCAGGTGGTTGCTTCCGCTACGGGGCAGACGCCCATCGGAGTGCCATTGGACTAAAGCACTGGGGTTTCCTTCGGGCAGCGATTGGAGACAGTCCAGCTTTCGTGCGCCTGTCTCAGGTGCAGATCAAGCATTGGTGGGGGTTCTTCTTCAAGAAGCTCGCCCGGAGGCGAGTCGGTCGGAAAGGTAGATTTCAGCATCACTGCGCGTGCATGAAGGACCTCCACTGTTTGCGACTCTTGAATGAGCACCGCCTCGTGTCATCAGTTTCAAATAGAGGCTATGCTGGCATCGGTCGTCAAAAAAAACGTCACGCTCCGCTGTGCTGAGTACGGTGAACGCCACCTAGGTGGCGTTGGTAGTGCTTCTTGATGCCAGCGTCCCTTCGAATGCTGGCATCGAGGCGTCGTAGTGCTGAGACCACCGAAGCGTTCACTGTCGGTGCGCGTTAGTGTCATAATACAGTTTTAGCAGAGCGTTGCTTACGCTCCGCTCCGCTAACATTTCAGGCACACCGTTGGCTGCAGGAACTGCGTTGATTTGGCTTGTTTGACAAGCGCGTCTCCCAGAGACGCCAGCCACGCGCGCTCAGCGTGGCTGTAAAACGACAAATCAACCAGTAGACGCAGCCTAACGCTCCGCTCAAATAGCTTCGTAGCGGACCGTGGGCAGCGTTCTTCGTTCCGCTGCCGATATAAGCGTTGTGCGCACGCGCATTAGCGTTCCCGCTTGCGTTCCGCTGAGCGGCTCTGCGCGAATCGTTAGGACACGACGGTCTGAGCGGAGCGGGCCGTGAACGCTCTGCTAAAACTGTCTAATGCAGTACTTCTCTTTTCTGCTCGTAGGCGGCGGCACCGCCCCGAGCAAGAGCGCGGGTACACGTCAAGAACAGCTAACCATTTTGTGCTGCTCACTGAATGGGCAATTATGCAGAGTCGGTTGACGATTCTTCAAGGTTAAATTGCAGGCTGCAAGATTATGTTCTAACGTGGTAGCGTATGTGGCTCGCATTATCGGACGACTTCACATGATATCGTCTCGGAACGTCGTCGTCGTCGTCGTCGTCGTCGTCGTCATCATCATCATCATCATCATCATCATCCTATATTTATGCCCACTGACTTGGAGAATTGGAGATCACAGGCCTCTCCCTGTGATCTCCAATTACCCTTTCTTGCGCTAGCTGATACCAACTTGCGCTTGCAAATTTTCCAACTTCATCACGCCACCTAGTTTTCTGCCGTCCTCGACTGCATTTCCCTTCTTTTGGTATCCATTGTGTAACTCTAATGGTCCAGCGGTTATTCATCCTGCGCATTACATGGCCTGCCCAGCTTCATTTTTTCCTCTTAATGTCAACTAGAATATCGGCTATCACCGCTTGCTCTCTGATATCTCTGAACGTATACTTTCTTTAACGCTGCCTTGCAGTCCATAGTTGGGCGCACCTTGTCGATAAGAAATTTGGCATCGTTGCGCTTTTGTATCTTGCAGCCTGGTTGATATTTGGGCGAGTTGGTATACGAGCCCATAATGAAATTAAGGAAGCGCGACAGACAAGGACAAAGAAAAAAGACACCACAAGCGCTTTCTCGCAACAAAATTTTTATTTGAGAAAAAAATGCATGTTATAAAGCTGTAAACGCTTGTGGCGTCTTCTTTCTTCATCTCTGTCTGTAACGCTATACTCTCATTTCACAATGAATCTAATTCTATCTTCCCTCACATCGCAGCTTCGAAATCTCACCAATGACGACTATGAATGTCTCCTTCAACAAATGAACAAAGCATGGGATACAGGTCAGATCCCACAGGAATGGAAGACGGCTAGGATAGTGTTCATACCGAAACCGGGAAAACCCCTAGCGGTTGAAAATCTCAGACCAATTTCTCTCACCTCTTGTGTGGGGAAACTATTAGAGCGTATAATGCTCAATAGGCTCCATACACATCTAGATAGAACGGCATATTTGCCACACTCCCTTATAGGATACCGGCAGCACATATCAACGCAGGACGTGTTGCTCCAACTACAGGAAGATATCACCCGAGAACCCAGCATGGCCCAACTAAGAGCCATCCTTGCAATCGATCTTAGAAAGGCTCTCGATTATGTGACACACGACAGCATGCTACAGGAACTTGCAGCTACTGCATGTGGCACAAAACTATACAATTACATCCGCAGCTTTCTGAAGGAACGCACTTTCACGATAAGCATAGGTAGCATGACGTAAAAGGCTTACCCGCACCCTCAGAAAGGCATACCGCAAGGATCAGTCATATCGCCCACGTTGTTCAACCTTGTCATGTGTAGAATACACAGGACACTACAACAAGTTACAGACATCAAATACACAATTTATGCCGATGACATCACGATCTGGATAAAGAGAGGATCCCCAGGTCTCATGTATACAAGACACCCTCCAACAGGCTTTCAACAGCGTTCAGGCTGCGGCGCCACACATTGGACTTCGATGTGCTCCGGAAAAATCAGGACTTCTCCTAGTGCACAACTCCAGGTGGCAACCCCCATGCATCACAATTATGTGTGACAACACACCCACACCTCAGCCCAAATGTCCAAAGATTCTAGGGATCCATGTACAGAAAGACGGTGGTTCCGCCGCAACTATACAACACTTGCTTAGACAAGGAGAGCAAGTTCTTCACATGATGCGAAGGGTATCTAATAGAAACCGGGGACTAAAAGAAGCAGAGATGCTACGCCTTCGCGACGCGCTACTGATATCCAGAATTGGATACCATTTGCCTTACACCAATCTCCGCAAACAAGATACGGCACGCATCGATGCGTTAATTCGCAAGGCTACCATGCTAGCATTGGGACTCCCCGTCAGCACGAGCACACAAGTGCTTACCGACACGGGATGTCACAATACCATCACCGAAATAATCACCATTCACAAACGGAGGCAAGAAGTCCGACTCCAACAGACTGCGCAGGGTAGACACATACTTCAAAGTGTGGGCTTTCAACCATCACCCACACCCGTACCAGCCACACTGTCACTTCCACCGCAAACTAGGTCACTGCTCAAGATCGCACCACTCCCCAGACACATGCACCCCGTGATTAATAAGGCTAGGCGGACACAGCGAGTAGCATACTTCAAAAGATACATAGGACGCAACCCACACAGCACATATTACTATACAGATGCTAGTATTCAAGACAAAGGCACTGCTATAGCGGTGGTAGATCACACACTTCGGACGATACACAGTGAATTAATTTCAAACACTGATACGACCACAGCAGAACTACAAGCGGTAGTAGCAGCGATACAACTCCCAGTAACACTCATCACTACACCCATCATATTTACTGATTCAATGTCAGCATGTAGAAAACTCATACATGACGACTTACCTAAACATATCACACAACAGTTACAAGAATGTCTCCATCGGCAGGTAGAGATTGTCTGGATTCCTGGTCATGAGGGGATGTTGCAGTTACTGTCGTGTTGTTGAATCCCAAAGCAGCAATTGCGGAAGGCTGGTAGTTGCTGTTGTGTTGCGGAATCCCAAAGCAGCAATGTACACACAAGGGGTTGATGCCAGCAGTGAAATTCCACCGACTCGCAGCAGAATGCACGAAACAGACAGCCGACAGGCATGGATTACTGCTGTGTGCAGTACAGCGTAAGTAAATTCTTGTTGCAGGCGCTGACAGTTCTCGTCGGAGTTCACGCGTCCTGAGAAATTGATTATGTGCACTATGCACTGTACAAGACCGGAGTTCGTTCCTGCATCACTAGTACACCAATCAGTCAAGATTCTGTGAGGTACAAGGCCGCTTCCTTTTTGCACCGGCGTAAGTGAGGCAGAAATGAGTTGCACGCACTACTTAAAATGCGTACACATGCCATATCTAGGCTGTGCGGTGAAATATTCTGCACAATTCTGAATCTGTTGACGTAAAAGCAAATGACGGCTGCACGCTCGCACACAGCGGAAGACACAGCGGCCCACGCACTTGCCGCAGGAAATGCAACCCTCTCGTATGAGGGAGCAGGGCGACGAAAGCTTCGAAAAAAAAAAAAAAAAGCCTTACGCGCTTTTACGCGTATTTAAGTGTTCTAGCGCAAAGACGCAGCGAACAAGCTATTGCTATGGGAGTAGGTATAGCCTGGTCACACGTGCATTTTCACGTGTATAGCCGTCCGCACTTCGCCCTGACGAGGACGACGCCATCTACGCTTAACGGAGATTAAGAATTAAAGACGTCTTCTCCGTTCGGGCGGGTCGTCTCAATGATGCGTTTTCGAAGACTGGTCCATTCAGTGACGCGATGAGAGACCGCTGCTCCAAACGCCCGCTGTACCTGTCGTACTTGCTGTATTTTTCTGAGCTTACTTTACTTTTTAATGTCTTCGCAAGCACACGCACACGCGAGGGGGGGTCCCATGTCTTTGATATACGTGTATAGAGTCTGCTTAAGCTACCGATATTTATTATCGATCACGTCACGTAGAAAAAAGCAGACGCTTGCCCCTCCCCCCCCCCCCCCCCCGGTCGGGCGGTGAAACCCCCCGAAAAAAATTTCTGGTTACGCCCCTGTAGCCCATTGATATTCCTTCGCTCTGTAGAAAAGAGCATGTGGCTTAAAATTCTAAACCAGTAATTTTCTTTTCCCCTGTGCATATTGCAATTTCTCGCATATTTCAGTTGGACTTCACCTTGCACGTTTGCCATCTTTCTTATTTCTTGTATACTGTATACTGTACAGAGATTTACTGGTGCCACGTATCTTATTTAATTCTGCACTAAGTGCCATTTTATAACATATATTGTATAGCTTTTCAAAAGCCACTAGTGCCAACTATATTTAGTCTTTAACAAGTTAAAGATTATCCTTTATCAAACGTTTATCAAACTTGGTTCCACCTCTCAACTCTCAAACATTAAAATAGGGTCCTGCAAAAGTAGATAACTGTGTTTCAACCTTTTTAAAAGTGCCCATCAGTAACAGTCACTTTGTGTGTGTGTGTGTGTATGGGGGGGGGGGGGGGGCGGTAACGTTTATTCGGGCGTTTGCAACTAGGAAACGTTGATGGGGCCACATTGTGATAGCACTGTGAGAAGTGAAGAAACGCAAACAGACTGGAAAGAGTATTAGATGAAGCACGTGCATTGTTAATACTCTTATTAAAACGCAGCGTTCTTCAGCTATTACCCTTCCCGCTCTCCATTTTGCGTGTGTGACTGCCTAGCCGAGTATAGATTGGGCCGATACAGGACAGCATGAAAAACCCTGCATCGAAAGCGATTAATCGATTAAAGCCTAAAATGATGAATGATTCATCGTTAATCAGTCAGTCAAATAACTTTATTTAAAGGCCCTGCGTTTGTGGGACGGGCAAATGGTCCCGCCTAGGTGACGGCCAGGAGCTCTTGAGCCCTGGCGGCTTCCTCGGCCCGCTGGACAGCCCAAAGTTGATCGTTAATCAAATAAACATATTAATTGGGAAACGCAGAGTGAAGGAGCTTTTGTGCATCGAACGCAAGGCATGTGCCGCGCAGCAGTGGAAGGGCGATATCAATCAATCAATCAATCAATCAATCAACCAATCATTTATTTATCGTGCCCAGGAACAACCGTGGGGTCTAGGTGCTGGCGCACGTATACATAGAAAAAGAAATACAGCAGGGGAATATCAGTAAAAAAAAAACAATGAGTAAAAAATAAAAATAAATAAATAACGATCTTGAAAAGAAAAGTGTACATACATATAACCGAAGGCGCAAAATACATACATAATAAAAAGGAGGAGTAGCGAAGTTGAAGAATATGTGAAACTAAGACACAACAACGGAAAGCTCAGAGCAGAACAAAGACAGAGAGTTGTGAAAAATATCAGTCATGAAAGTGGGCGTTAATTATAAAGACTCTATATTCTGTGGACGGTTGAGTGGGTGGTGACAGGCAGCAACATGGAAAGGTCTGTGTTCTCTGGTGATCTTGCGCGGAATACGAAATGTGATTGAACTGAGAAGTTCGGGGCATATGAGGATACCGTGAAGGCATTTGAAAAGGAAACGCAGGTCAGCGCGATTACGTCGGCAGCGAAGTAAGGGCAATGGCAATAATCCAACAGTGCTAGAGCAGGGCCCAGAGTCCGTGTTAGCAAAGCGGGGATGATATATGCTTAGAACCTTTTTCTGGACCCGATCTATAATGTCACTGTAGGATCTAGAAATGCCGTTCCAGACGACGGACGCGTATTCGAGTTGAGGAAGACAGACTGTTGTGTATAACTTGCGGAACGGTGTAAGAGAATCGAATTCTCTCTGAACTCGGCACACGCACGTACCCCCGCCGCATGACACGCTCACGAGAGAGGACGCCGTGGCCTGGCGCCAGCTCCAGACGAGCTCACGTCAGTAAACTACACCTCATGTACCCCACGCTTAACTCCCGTCACTGCAGGGAGCACGCGTCGTTACTGCATAGGACATGGGCATGCTCCAACACACCGAACATTCCCCCCGTCCCCGACCCCTCCGTTATGGTGGCTCCATACCTCCGAATGTGGGAAGCCGCGCTGTCCAACTTGGACCCGCGCGACCAGTAAGAGCTGGTGCGGCGGGTCCGGGAGACGGCCAAGGCTGCGACCTGAACTGAGGGCCCCTCCTCGACGTCGGAGCCCCGGCTCCCTCCGTTGACTTTTTTCGTTTTGAATAAGGTTATTTCTCTCTCTCTCTCTCTTGGTCGTCTCCGGTTGATGACATGGCGTCGCAGACGCCAGGGAGTGCTGCGGCCTTGAAACTAGAGCTGGGCGAATACCACATTTCTCGAATATGAATCGAATATGAATAGTAATTATCGAATATCGAATAGTCAACAGTAGACAGATATAAGTTTTTACAGCAAGAATACGTCTACACAATTAGGTATACTATGCCTGTATGACTAGTCAAAAGAAAAAAAAGGAACAGCTTACCATCAGGGACAAAGAATCAGTCTTAAACACAAGATTACTTGTCAGTAACCACTGCATGAATAGCCTCTCAACATCCTTAGAGCCTAGTTGCAAAGAAGCTTTTCAAGAATGTTGGCTGCTCTTTGGAATAGAGCTTAACAAATGCGCTAAATAAATGGTTGCCTAGAAAATATAAGAAATTACGCTAAAATATAAATAAAAGCCGACCCGCCGGGGTGGCTCAGTCAGCTAAGGCGTTGCGCTGCTGCGCACGAGATCGCGTAATCGAATCCCGGCCGCGGCGGCCGCATTTCGATGGAGGCGAAATGCAAAAACGCCCGTGTGCTTGCGTTGTAGTGCACGTTAAAGAACCCCAGGTGGTCAAAATTAATCCGGAGCCCTCCACTACGGTGTGCCTCATAATCAGAACTGGTTTTGGCACGTAAAACCCCAGAAAGAAGAAGAATAAATAAAAGCCGCTTAAGAAAAAGAAAGAAAGGTAAAAAAGAAACATCTCTGAAAGGTAAAAAAAAAAGACGAAAAAAAAAAAACGCGTGAAAGATAAAAATGCTACATCACTAGACTACCAAAAACATTAAATGACAGACTACATGCAAATACTTGCAGGTTGTCATGTAGGCTTCCGCCACGTAATCGAAAACAAATCTTCCATTATTCATTTTGTTTCTGCATTCTTTCGAAAACGTTTGTCGTTGTTTCGCTTCTAATAATTTATGATACTTTGTTTAGCATATGGAGAACAGTAACAAGTCTTCTAACAGTCGGTTTTTGAGAAATATTTGGTTAATTCAGATATTCGAATATACCGATCCTTTTCGGATAAGAATAGTTCGTGTGTAATATTCGATTGGTATTCGAAACTTCGTATATTCGACACCTTGTAACCGGTTCTAGGTGGTGTTGCTTAGAACCGCGAAAGTTCAAGTGGGGGGTAACTCTCACTTTCTCGACGTTTGATCTTGGTTGTATTTGTAGTTTTGCCAAGGAAACGAGCTTTAGATCCTGCGCCGCCCGCAAGACACACTTATAACGCTGCGGAGAGCTTACATACGTAGTTAATTGCAAAGGACACAATTAACCAACCAGCTTCGCCTGCACATCGCCCAAGTTAACTCGTCCTTACATTCACCAAACACAAACAAGGTGCCTCTTCGCCGAGGATACCGGGAGGCGCAATCTGTCGTTCGGTCCGTCCGTAACGCGCAATACGATGCGCTCCAGAAAGAAAACCAATAAATCCGAAAGAAGAAATTCGGAGAAAAAAAACTTATCTTGTTCCATTCTTTATTTATCTTCATATTATACCCCCCTCCCCCTTCCGTCATATTTCTGTACCCGTATTCACAAAAAGCTTTTACGCTAGAATTGTTCGTAAGAGTAAATCTCAGCCAATTCTGGTGCCGGACATATCATTAGCGATGGCGGCCATATACGGTCACCTTCTGATTGCTTTACTTCTATAGCGTTATCTTTTTAAGGTTCTAATGCACCATTCCGCCTTGCGAGGCGGTGTCATGCGAGCGGCGGCGAATCATTTGACGCTTTCTTTCGTGCGTGTGTGTGTGTCCCGTGAAGGCTTTTTCCGGCCGTGAACAGCGCGCCGCGCTCTCGATCATGCTTGCAAAGTATCTTCATCGTGTTCCGCGCAAGTTGTCCGCGAAGTTGTAGACGCTCATTCCCAAACATAGCGGTGCCTTTTCGGTTCATATCTTACTCTGGTGGTATTCCTTTACACATCTCTCGCGTACATGCGGCGATATCGCCTTTTTCTGCAGTTAGCGAAGGCGTCGCAGCTAGCCCGTGTTCGCTCCGGCCGTCTCCGTCGTATGCTTGGGTGGCAGCTCGAAACCAATGTGTTCTAACTATAGGCCATTGATGCACTGATTGAGATGAATAATGGCCACACGTACATTAGCTTAATTATTGCTCTCCTGATCAACCAATACTATTTTTAGTATGAAACTTTTCGCTGGTCACAGGCGGTGTGCATTTTCATACGCCAGCCGCCGCCCCAGTTCCTTCAGCACAGGGGCAGAATTAAGAGAAGAACCATCGATCAGCCGAAACAAACTTTCTGAAATAGAATTCAAGCATGTCAGAACGAAATTTTATGCGTAGGATACATACCCGATATCCTGATTTTTTCGTGTCTTGTCGCCGGTGGCTGACGTGATCGTCGAGTCGCGTGGAATCTCGAGTCGAGTCCTGTGCCGAGTCGCGTGAAATCTCGCAAAATTGATCGTATTCCCGAATGCAACTATATATTTTCAAGCTGGCAACGCAGAAATGGGCCGACTACGCAGAGTGCGCGCCGCCCACGCCGGTCGCTGCCATGATATATAGCATCGGCAGCGTGTTTACATTTATCCCGCGGCCTGCGCAGTCCCGGCGTTCAATTTCGCAAACTTCGGACAGCTTGGGCTTGTCTTGGAATCCCAGCCCACGTGACTTCCTATCAGGACCGGAACTAGATGGCTGCCGTCTGGTTGCCAGCGGGCTGCCAGAACTCCGAAAATCGAAGAAGCCCATTGTTCATGACCATGAATTACTCCTGATCGAAAGCTTGCGCACGCATTAACACCCTTCCAACCCTTCCAATCTTCTAGCAAACAGGGAAGCGGCTGTTAACGCTTCCAGCCCTTCCGGTCATCGCTACTTTGTCTCTCTGGGGTACCTTTGTTGGACACTAGCCTTAAACTTGAAGAGTTACCACAAGTGCACCGCGAAAGGAAGAAAAAGAAATTCGGCAGATACACTTAAGACTGCGCGCACGTGTGGGAATGCGAAAGCATTATACCGTTTGTATAGACCTCGGAACGTCAGGGACGCGTTTATGAACGCGTCATGAACGCACACCTTTAGTGAGCCAGAACCGTGGAGCCGCCGGGGCGTCGGGGAAGCGTGCTCCCCCGAGGCCCGGGTTCAATTCCCACCCAGACCGAAATGTACCAAATTTTCTTTTCAAAGCTATAAATTTACTTTGTTTACACGAACCTCCCTGAGGAACGTGACGTCAATTCGAGCATTTTTTGACGTGTTTTTACTCTTTGAGGCGTCGGCCATTTTTGGTACCATCTTTCCGTCACGTCGACGAATTCTCGCGTAATGGGGCATATACTGCTTTCGCATTAAAAGAAAATGAAAGCAATAGGCAGGGCATTGCTATCGGCGCCGCTCCATGCTGAGAGGTAATGTGTTGAGGGTGAATGGGGAAAGCAAGCGTGTTGCGTTTTTCTTTTTATATATCCATCATTATTAGATCATTTCATAAAGTTGTTCGGGAATACTATAATTGAATGACATCGCACTCACTCCAATGTTTTGCAAGCCTGGAAGCCCTGGCAGTTGAGCAGATACACGTGATCCATTAACCGCCGCATTCCATATGAATGAGTATACAGGACATTAAATTCACGGTCCTGAGTAATACCACTTTTGTGATATCCTTCCGAAAACCCATGGAGAGATACGTTCACATTCCCTGTGTCATTTGCCCATATATCCTTCCTTACGCACCTGCCGAAGATGTATTCAGTGACCGCTTTGGGGGTCGAACATATCAAGACTGGATGCTAGCCTAAGGATGCTGCTAAGTGCCTTGAACACAACCGTCTTCAGCTCCACAATTGTGACATATGCTCTAAAATAATTGACGAAGAAGATAAGCGAAAACATATAATTAATTGGTTATTCAGCTCACTGATTGTCAGAATTATAGTTGCCCACGACAGCTGTAATAATGCGTTGCCAAAAAACAAAAAAGACGTTATTTCCACTATACTGTCTCCAGCATATCGGATCTTCTTTGGAACTGCCGGTGGTGAGAGAGAGAGAGAGAGAAAGAGAGAGATCACTCTATTCTGCGATAAAAAAAAATTTTTTTAATGCATCGACGCCCTCATCCAGGGCGTCGCTTGCGGCGTGCTTCAGCGCTAGGCCGATGAAGTCCGCAAGGAATCGTTGGTCGTGAAGGGTGGTTGCGGCGGTCAGCCACTCGGAGGAAGGGGTAGGTGGGAGGGATGAAGGTTTGGGTAAGGGGGGGGGGGGGTACTTTTGGATGGCATTGTCATAGGATATGTGATGTGTTTGGAGGATAGGCACCATAGTGGCTACAGCGAGGGAGGTCTTCAGTAAGTATGCCTTGGAGGAGGTGTTTCCGTGCTGGAGTGAGCAGGGTGTTCGTCTGGGCTTGTCGGGTGAGTGTATACCAGCCTTCCGTAGGGGCGCAAGCGCAAACAAGAGACGTTTCGCGCGCAGGCTTAAGGCTACGTTCACACTTGGGAATCGGCAAGCGGGCGGAAAGGCCAAAGTGGCCGGAAAATCTTTTCCGCGCATGTCCAAGTTGTACACATTTGTTTTGCTACCGCCGCGGCCGCCGCTGCCGCTTTCGTCCACATCCATCTAGTCTGCGTACGTTTGTCGGCATGGTGGCGCTCATTATGCCATTATTTCAAGCGGTATGTTCATTCATTTACCCAGGCGTCATCAAAAGTGACCCATTAGAGCAAATTCGCGTGTCATCTGCGACCTTCGGTAAATTCCTCGTTGGCGTTCCGTAATTCTCCTCATACGGGCGCGGTTGCGCTGAGTCACAGGTTGGTGCCTAGGCGTGATTATATTTCTTTAATAGCTTTTATTTACAAGTTGTAATAACATTTCATCATTTCGTATTATTGTCGGCGCCTCCAGGACACCAAAGCGGCAACGGGAACACCAAAGCTAAAACCCGGGCTGGCCCTTGTGTTGGGGCTCGCCGAAGCCTGCGCGTCCTACGTGAGACCTACGCTCCCAATCTATCGTCGCGGTGAGAAAAGCACCCCGCGACTTCTGCAACATACCGTGCACGTGCGAGGAGAATTATGGAGCGCCAACGAGGAATCTGCCTAACTATTGTCTGCCATGGAAGTGAAAGAAGAAATGGCTTTTATACGTCTACCTACTTGTTTTCTAGAAATGGACGATGAATAAACGGAAGACGCGGACACCTCGGAAACGGCGGTGGTGGGTTCGCCTGGCTTTGCTAAAGTGTTAGAAGTTGAGTCACGCCAAGGCTTCGTTGCCGCAAACTCCGGTCGCGCGACGTTGAATACTATCGCGAGTATTGCTGACAGTACGTTTTAGTACCACTCTTGTCGTAGAGCAAGGGGTGGTTCTTGATCGCGTCGATCAGCATTGCAGCCTACACTTTTGGTGTCATGTTCAATTTTACGACCGGTTGTTTACATGCTATTGTAGCTTCCGGTCGAGCAGAACGACTTTCCGCCGCGTTTCCGCTTCGCCATAGCCAGGCGCGGATCCAGGGGGGATGTCCGGATGTCCTGACCCCCCCCTCAAATTTCTGCACCGCCCCCTCGCTGACAGGGGGACGGCCCTGTCGCATATATATATATATATATATATATATATATATATATATATATATATATATATATACATATATATATATATATATATATATATATATATATATATATATATATATATATGGCCACCAGCATTCTTCAAAATTATTTTTCGCGAGTAACATTGGTATCAGCCCTGTAGAAGTAAAGCTAGCTCGCTCACAAGCTTAGTCGTATTCCTTAGGAGTGTGGAGTCGCGAAGTTGCCGTAGTTTTTCTCATAAACACCTTGGACCTCCTGGCGCCGGCCGTGCCTTACTCGTCCCGTCGGTGGCGTCGAATGAACGAGGGGAGGTCCCTTTTGCCAAACACGCCGAGGCCCGCTCGAGCGCCTTCGCGCCTGATAAACTTAGTTTCCCCTTGGGGTGTCAACGGTTGCCTCATTGGCTGTCATCGGTTCCGCGACCAACCTGCTTAATGAAAGCGATATCTCGCTGAAGTGTTCATATATAAATAAAAACAACTAACAGCTAAACTAAGAACTACGCATAGGCAACTTTTTTTTAGCTGTAGCCCTCATTGTGATCACAGTTGCACGTTGACAATATCCAGTACGAGCACAGTACCGTTCGTACGCTACAAGTTTTTCATTGTGACATCGCAGTTTTATTGTCGTACATTAAGCATAGGAGGCTCAAACCCGCCGGATCCGTTTGTCTGAGTGGGCGTTCTCGCGGAGCGGGGCGAAGTCTCGAGCCGCGCCTGCGAAGTGGGGGAGCGTGACGTCAGCGGCGAACGCCAGCGCGCGGGCCTAGGATGGCGTCGCGTGGTTAGAGAAACGGGAGCAGATGCGCGCCTTGTGTAAAGGATGACGTCGCGTGAGAAACAAAACATGAAGACGCTGGCTCGCGCCCTCAGCTACTACGCCACATCGTTATTCTTGTAGGTGGCGTCTTGAGTTTTCATAGGCGGTGATTCGCATATCGTAAACAACCAGCGTAGTGGTTGCCGCGTTGGAGTGTAGCGTTACGCCCGTATTCAAGAACGTTCCTGTAGTCAACGCAACACCTCGACTCAAGAGGAAATATAGCACCGCCATCCCTCCAAAGAAGTGGTCACTGAGCTTCATGATCATTCACGGGAATTCTTTAAAATTGTCGCGTCTTTATCAGTCGAGAGGAGGCGCTGTGCTCAACAAGGTGGAGTGGAGGAAGAGCTTCGAGTCGAGGGCTGTTTGAGAATAGGGGAGTTAGTCCTCCAAATCAAACGAAGGTGTATCAGCCGAAAACAAAGAATCTTCTTAAGGAAATCAAGGTGTCCCAACAGAACTCCAAAGATGGACCCGTGCTTACGCATTTATAACGAACCTGCAAAAGATCATCCCAAATTTTATTTTAAGAAACAATACAGGCTTAGATATACCGGGTGTTCAAAATTAAGTTTTATGGTTTTCTTAAAATTAGACACTGGCAGGCACGTGACGACCATCTGCGCAAATAAGTTATGTGGCCAGGGGGACACAAAGTGAGATGATAATTATCGCTGTTAGCAGCCGAATTAACTAAAATTGAATAATTAACTTTTTATTGACTGCAGTAAGTGTGTATGTTTGTATTAAAAAGTTAAAGGCAGTCGTGTTTCTACACAGTTTCACTTAGAAGAATTCTTCTAGCATGTCTGTGCTCCGACGTATCCAACTCCAAATTTTAATTGTCGTTCGCATGATTACGCATGCAACTTGCAAGAGAGTGAGGATCGGCGCAAAGCTCCTCCCTGGTGTGACGTGGCTGTTGCGTGCGGCATTTAGTCTGACAACGGGGCGGAGGCATTGGCAAAGATAATAACTGTCCCCCTTCCCCTCACGGCTGGTGAAATGAAAAAAAAAAAAAAAAACAATCGAAGAACCCGTAACCGCTGTCGTAACACGCGACCGCGCAGCCTGTAAAGATGGCGGCAGCTGCCATGCCGAAATAATGGCGCGAGCGGAGAAGCCGGAGGGCAGTACGCGTGCGTAATGGTGACTAGACGACCGGGCATGGTCCTTGCCTGGGCTGCGCAAATAAAGTGACTGCTGATTTCCAAGTATTGTAAGTTTTATTGAAATCAAGAGTAACAACGGCACCATCAACAGCAGAAACCTTTTTAGCTATGCTAACGAATATTTCATACTGCCGCTTTCAGTTTGGTGTTGTGAAGTACAAATCTCATGACAACACTTCACCCATCAAGATGTCAATGCCCTAAAAATGTTCAAAATGCCTCCCTTCCACAGCAACGCAAAGCATAAACCGCTCTCGCGTCGACTCGATTATTCTGCGCAGTACGACAATTGAAATTTGTAGTCGGATATCTCGGAGCACGGACACGCTAGAATAATTATTCCGACTGATACTGTGTAGAAACACGACTGTCTCTAAGTTTTCAATACAAACATACCCACTTACTGCAGTCAACCAAAAATAGTTGTTCAATTTTAGTTAATTGGGCTGCTCACAGCGATAATTATCATCTCACTTTGTGCCCCCCTAGCCACATAACTTATTTGCACAGGTGGTCTTCGCGTGTGCCTAATTTTAAGAAAACCATAAAGCTTGAACACCCTGTATTATCAGGCACAGCCGCCAAGCACATGGCTGTATTGGGTAACGTCCTTTTCCTATAAGCTCGGAGAAACCGATACCTGGCTTCGCTACAGGTCTTCTTCCTCTTTCTGGGGTTTTACGTACCAAAACGAGTTCTGATTATGGGGCAGTGGCGCACCGACGGGGGGGATTAGGGGGTCGTAACCCCCCCCCCTCCCCCTGAGGCCGAGTTAACCCCCCTTTTGTTTAACCCTTTTTCTTTCCTTGCGCCTTTGAGTACTGCAACTTAGATGTAAGACGCGCAATCGTTTGCACACTCGCAAACTTGCGCAAAAAGAGCATTTTTTTTGGACAATTTACCGTGAAGAAACTCAAATTAGGGCTGTTTAGATGGTATTGGCAAACTAAGGCAAACTGTCAACCTCCCTTGGCAGAGATCCTGGGTGCGCTACTGTTATGGGGCACGCCGTAGTGGAAGGCTCCAGATTAATTTTCGCCACCTGGGGTTCTTTAACCTGCACTACAACGCAAGGACACGGGCGTTTTTGCATTTCGCATCTACCGAAATGCGGCCGCCGCGGCCGGGATTCGATCCTGCCATCTCGTGCTCAACGCCTGAGCTGACTGAGCCACCCCTGCGGGCTACAGGTGTTGCTCTAGCCGTATAAAACGCGGGTTTATCGTGAGCAAAAACGGTAAATTTCGGTAAATAAGAAAGGCTACTATCATCATCATCATCATTGACAGAAGCAGACCCCCCCCTCAGAAAAAACCTGGATCCGCCCCTGGCCATAGCGAAAAAATCGGTCCGAGACCGACTTGGCTCGCCGCTTCTTTTTCTGCCTGTTTTGCCGCCTAGGCGGGTGGATTTTTGCAAGATTTTGCCGCTTCCGCCAGCTTCGAGACCAAATGTGAACGTATACCCTAAAATAAGATCCAGCGCGTGCGCGGCCTAACCGGCACCTAAAGGGAAGCGGCGGAAATGTATACCGGAAATTTCGACCACCTGGGATCCTTAACGTGCACCTAAGTCTAAGTAAACGGGCCTCTAGCATTTTCGCCTTCATCGAAAATGCGGCTGCCACATTTGTTGCTTCAGAATGCGGCCGCCACATTCTCGCCCAAAACCTCACAGAGTGTCAAAGCCTTGACAAACACCGTGACAGTTTTTTCCATGTGCAGACATGATTCGCTGTAAATTACCAACCCAAACGGAAGCGCCCAGGAATGAAATTGTGATAGTAGCACCGGTTTCTTGAATTATGTCAGCGCGGAGCGACGAGAACAAAGGGTGGGTAAGGAAGGGGGGGGGGGGGGGGGGGGGTTGAAACTCCCCTGGCTACGCCCCTGATGGGCTAGGATTTTTTAGTGAAACCGACACCTTCATTGAATGACCACATAACCAGCATGCGAGATTAGATGCTCGGACGCTATAGATTTGCTGGAATCGAGATTAACTCCATCGCTATGTCAAATACATGCTCCAAACCGGCGTGCATGCTGTGCCACGGCTTGAGCGGACGGGGAGTGGCACGACGATCAACGACAGGGTTGCTATAATATGCCTTGAATTGCTCGGGCAGTTCAAGCCTCCTTGCTCAAGCACTCGGTTCGGCATCATTCGGGACTCTGAAAAACAGGCGACAGTCGCTCTACCACAGCCGCACAGTCACTGCTCGTGCGCCGCCATTCCAGTACAATTTGAAAATTGTCGTGCCGCTCCTGTCAAACTCTCGAAAACGATTAATCGAACAGGTCTAATCGATTAAGTCGAATAAATGAAAGGTGGACATCGATGAAGATTATTCGTTTTTTGGGATATACTTAATCGATTAATCATTCATCGATATTACCAACCCTATTCCCAAGAATCACCGAGTTCCGTGTTGCTGCTATTTGTGCGCTGGAGGCGGTGAGAGGAGGTTTGTAAGACGATCGAGGTTTGCAAGACGAGTGCTATACATCGTGTGGCGCAAGGATTACTACTTATTACTGTCCGAACACCAAATTTCAAAAGGAAAAAAATGAGGACTATTTGATTTCTGAATTAAAGTAGGTTACCGCAGGAACTGCGAGCTCCACTGAATTCATTGCCGTCGGTACACAGCCATCGCCCCTGAAGGAGGCATTCGGGGTAGTCACACATGTCATTGAAGCATAAAATTAAGTTCGGCCACGAGAAGCTCACGCATGTAGGTTGAGTAAACGACTCTTGGGATATTTATAAAACCGATTTAACGCGTCCAAGCAAGAGGAACATATGTGCTGGCGCATACTGCCTAAAGCAACGCCAATCCAAGCCATGGGCGAGTGCGTCTCGTCTGCTGCGACTGGCTCAAAAGATGCTGATTTCTTTGCAACTAAACGGTGGCACGATCTGTCACTGCGCGAAGTTTTCACTTTGTTTTACCGTAGTGGTGACAGATGACGCCACCATTGCGTTGCAGTAAGGGTGCCTCGATGTACCACTGGCGAGGAGGACACGACTATGTACAGGGGTCATAGTGTGACGATACACTCTTAAATAAAGTTTGTAATAGTTACTGCCTAGTATAACACTATTTGCTACGTTAGTATAGCTGCAGTTGGCAACGATAAAGTTAATAACATTGATAACTAAATAAGGTAGTCACTGCTACTAATAGGTCTCAGCTACCGATTTCAAACGCAGTAAGCACCACCTGATGCATAGATTCTCGCCTCTGCTGCTTATATTGGACCAGCTGTGGCTTATTCCAGAGTGGGTCCGATAATGTGTTAAAAGAATAAAAACTTTGAAACCGGTGGTGCTAACTGAGTTCGGAAATGGTAGCTGAGACCCATTAGTAACAGCGACTGTCTTGCATAGTTAGTAATGTTAATAACTTTATCGTTACCATCTACCGTTATACTAAGGTAGCAAATAATGTGGCATAGGTAGTAACTACTACGACCCTTTTTTAAGAGTGTAGACTATAGGCCTTCATCCTTCAATATCGAGAACCAATCTGAAGCAGACCGCCAATCGAGATAACGCCAGAGCTTTGCTGCCGAGGTGAGAAAAAGCGTAGTGAAAGTCTACACCACCATTTCCTTAACGTGAAAGCGGCGAACGAGTTATGAACGGCTACCCGTTCGGCGTGAAGCTGGCAGCGATAGCTAGGTCAGGTGGCGTATGTCAGGCGATGACGCAATTCCGTTGCAACGGAAGTCTGCGGGGGACTTCGGAAAGAACCACTTCCGCGGTAAAAGCGGGATGCTTCTGATAATTTCGATAAAAGAAGCATTGCAGTGTTTGCATACATGCATATATGTGTCACATAACCTAAACATTTTTTTCTAAGGGAGCTAGTAGTCACACTTCGATCTTTTATGTGCCGCTAAGAATTTCTTAACCATGGAACTTGAATAAAAAAGAATTAAGAAACACTAATAAATATGTTCGATAAATATCACGCTAAAAATATATCGAATGATTTACGTAATCCCAGCTGTCACGTAGGTCAGACCAGTCGTTGTATTAATGTCCGGCATCCAGCCTTTGTCAGGCAACCTCCTCTAACACCGTTCTTTCCATTTCACTTGGGGAATCGTGGGAAATGCACACATAACGTGTTGAATCCTGGGAAGAGCACACCATACGTGGCTTGGTTCGTACGTGGTATAGGTTTGAGCGCCGCTGGAGTTGCGGTCTCTTTCTCCAGACTGTGCCGCTCGTTTTCTGCTCGCCGCATTTGATGCCTTCAGTTGTCGGTATAGATACCTCGAAACACTATTGTGGTTGCTACAGCAACAGAAGCTCCGGGGTGTCCAGACAGTTAACCGCGTCTTACAATCTCCCGAGCGGCAGCGCGAGTGGCGCATCGATAGCAGTCGACAAACCCAGCGCAACCGTGCGTGGTGACTAGAAAACACCGCTTGCCATAACGCACTTGGGAGCTTAGCTCAGGGGCTAAATACATTGGAAAGGGGAAATCATTTTTCTCGGCCTCCACAGCACCGAATTTGATGACGTTTGTTACATTTAAAGGAAATGTGACTGTATAGAGAGCGCATTTGATTTAGACCATCAATTTTTATTGCGACAGCAATTATATGGACACTCCAGGCGCATTTCTGCCGTCGCTGTCGCCGTGAGGTTCCGTATAAAGTACAAGGGCAATAACATCGTCGCCGCGCACCGTATACAGTTATACTGTGTGTCACGTGCGAGTGAAAGCGTGCGAGGGTGAGCCGACGATGGCGGCTCAATCTCGCGCGCACAGGGGAGGAAAGTGGGGAGGAAATGTGCCGTATTCCGTCGTGCGCAAGGCTCCGGGGGGAGGGGAGGGAGGGGGGCACGTTTTACCAAATGAATAGACCTCTCCTGGGGTACGTCACACCACACCGGCGACGTCACAGCGTGACGTCACCGGCGCACGTGCAGTGACCCTGGTTGGCAAAAAACAGCCGCCGCCGTCTTTCTGCGTGGTGTAGTCGCGCAGTAGTTGGTGTAGGTGAGCGCCACGTGGATGCGTGTTTTTATTTCTTTTATTTATTTATTTTACGTGAACCTCCACAATTCTTTTGCCAGCCAGATTGTGTGTCGGAGAACATCGGCATGTGGTAAACTGCGTGATAAAAATGTGGCTACGCTGACCTTTTTTACTTGCAAACGTGAATCACGTGGTGGTGGTCTGTGATGGATTGTGCAATGAAGAATATCGGCTTTTGCATGGAAGTGTGCCACGTTTGTTGTGGTAAAGTGTGCGGCGAGAAAAGCGACGATCGACGATATCGGCTCATCGTGTGTTTGCGTGCACACACACACACGCACACGCGCGCGCGCACTACGCGATTAGCAATACCTCGCTTACGAGACTGCGGACGCATGTTGCGTGTAATAAGACCAGTCGCAGTGATCAGGCGCCGATAGAACTTCAGGACCCGTAATTATTGAACAGGTGAGAATGAATGAGACACGATGATTCGTGAGCGCATGTATTTCGGGGCAATCCGCGCTGTGTGCAGAAAAAAAAATGAAAAAAAAAACCTTCATTTGAGCATATTTTATCGACTGAGAGGTATGACTACAAATGAGCTCCTGCGATGTTTTCACCACGGCTGAAGCTGCGTGTATAAATTTAACAACGGAGAATGCCCAAAAGGCAAACCACTGAAATTATCACGATTTAACGCAGATGTCACGAATCTTAAGTAAAACTGAACTTTCTTTTTTTTTTCGTTATTGGTGTATTCACCTTCATGGCACGGCCTTTATGTGGTGAGGATGCACATAAACATGCAAAAGTTGAGTCTTGTAAAGTTGAGAGCAGTAAAGGAGGCAGCAGACACAGCGAGGTTACCGCGCAACGGATTATGTACTTATGTTAGATTTTGCTTTGTACATTCACATGACCAAGACTAATAATTAAAATTTAATTTTGGTGTTTAACATCCTTAAGCTGCACAGCGGCTTATGGGGGGCAGTGCAACGAAAGGCTCCAGATTAATTTTGTCCACCTAGGGTATCTTACTATGCTCCTAAAGCAGGGTAATAAGTTTTTCTGCATTTCTTCTTTATCTGAATTTAGGCGCCACTGCTTGGTACGGTTCCATTGAGCCGCAATGTAGTTGTAGACGAAGTTCATCTTGTATATCGTTTAAAGCTGCAGTGTAAATGGGGCGCAAATCAGTGCATTCACGACAATGCAATACAAATTTGTGTTCGAAGACCAGTCATCTAGCGAAGCATCACTTTGTCACCGCGAAATCGTGCATCATCTGTGATAAAATGTTCCTTTTCGAGAAGTAATAAATTTTTGTGGATGTTTGATCTACGGAAGAGGCGCACTTTTACGAAATCACCACACGCTGACTTACGGGAACCATGCACTCGGCAACAACCCTACGTTCTTGTACCAGTAAAACGGGGACGATTATACTTCCTAAGCACAGTTCGTCAATGCTGTCACTTCAAAAATTAGCAATATGCCGGATTTACGATCGTGGCAGTTGATATACAGAGAGAACAGGTCGCATGAACGTTTTTTGCCAACCAGCGCCCGCTTCGGAGGCGCGGCATAGGGGAGGGGCCCCCGCAGTGACGTCACGCTGTTTGCTAACAGGGAGAGGTCTATAGGCCTTGTGCTATCTAGGTGGTGCTGGTTCTACGCCGACGGCTGCTGCGTGCCGCGCACGGCCGCCCTATCTCGAAAGCCATCTGCGACAAGGACAGTCCGCCGTGCGCCGTGTTTTCGCGGCTTCGCATCGATTCGAGAGGTAGCACGAAGGTAAATTCGCTCGCTGCTGCTGCCGCGTTCCTCACTCCAGCGTTTTGACAGCGAGTTTCCGTGGTCATCGAGCGAGATGTGTTCATGTTTGCTTGTGCGCGCGTGACAACAGGCTGGTAATTAGTTGGTAAGCCTATGTTTACAAGTTTATACGGCCGATAAAACTACTATCCTTACTTCGTATAGCTGTTTAATAATTTGCTATCGCAATCGATGCTTCACCTTTCGGGCGAAACTGCGAAGTTTTATAAAAGCTTGTTGTAAATTGCAAAATTGAGAAAAACGAAACTACCACGTTTACAACTCTAACTCAGCAATGAAAAATTATATCACAATTATGTAAACCGCACCTAATAATACATTTAAGTGGTTTATTAGACATCGCTCTGAGATATATATATACCTATAATATGGGAGTAGAACTTTTGCGAAACTCTTGTAAACATTGTAACAAACTCACGTAAGCTGGTTATTCTTATATCAAATTTGTCCGTTTTGGATGATATTACGGATGCAGCTTACAAAACTGCGACATCTGTTTTTTCGTGCAGGGTTATGGATTTGTAAACTTCGTGCTTTTTTTTTCAAACTTAACAATTTTTGGCATTTTTGTTAAAAAGATCAGGCCATAAATCGAAATTCCGCTTCCTTCAGTCACTAGAACTTAATTTCTTCCTATAATGCAACAAATTTCATTAAAATTGATCCAGGGGTTATCTCAAAAGGCATTTCTGTGTTTTACATATATTTGAATAGCCGGCATCGGAGTCGGGCTCGATCGAAAGCTTCTAGAAAATTGGCAAGTTTAAAAATAGAATATCTAGAAATTTACAAACTCGCAACCCTGCACAAAAAAAAAGGATATCGCAGTATTATAAACTGCATCCGTTAGAACATCTAAAACGGATAAATTTAGTATATTGATTTACAGCCTACGTGGATTTGTTACAATGCCAACAAGGGTTTTGCAAAAGACCTATTCACAAATTAGTAATGTATTTCAGAGGGGTGTATAATATCTCAATTTGTCCGCTTTAGATATACTATTCAATGCAGTTCACAAAATTTGTATATCGTGTTTCATTGCTAAGCTACAGAGTTGTAAACATGGTAGTTTCGTTTTTCTAAATTTTGCAATTTAGAACAATTTTTATTTAAAACATCGACTACCTAAATAAGAAATCTTCTTGCTACAGTCACTAGATTTTAACTTTTTCTTTCAAACGTAACCAATATCTCATCAAATTCGGTGCAGTGGTTGCCGACAAAAACAATTTCTCCGTTCCCATGTACTTCAATAGGAGCCCCCAAGCAAAACCTTCCTCCTAATAGGCTACCGTTTAGCATGGTTGGGCGCTGGCGGCCGGGTATCTTGCCAAGGGCAACGCGCGAGCACCGGAGGTCGGAGGAGTGGGCTCGCTGATTGGTCCTCGCCGCGCTCGTCGATTGGCCCGTGCTAGTGCCTCCTTCACGACTGACAAAAATTCAGTAGCGATTTAGCGGTAAATGAGAGAGTGAAATGCGACAGCATTCCGTCCCACGTACCTCTTTGAGGTCCCGGATCCATGATTTAACTGCAGTTCACCACATCGCAGCTGTTTTTTTTTTTCACCATCACTAATCATTTAATTACCCAACTTTTTAATTAATGGCTAAAGACCGCAAGTGTGATACGCAAAGTGGTAGAGCACATCAGAAACCACCTAATGCATTGTTTTCTGCGCCATATGTCTCACGTAGTGTTTTTCGCGTGCCGAAGAAAGCCCGCGAAATACGATTAAAAACCACGTGATGGGGTGCTTGCGCTCAAGCGTGCAATGGGTTCAGAAGGTGGCATCACCTCATTTTTGTGACGCTGCTACAGTCGGCTCGCGGGAGAGGGAAGAAAAACATGGCGTAATAATAAACGTATCGTTCGTTCTCTCGTAAAACTTGACGTCTCTCGGTCTTCCTCCAACCCCTCGACAACACGACATAGTGGCAGCGGTGAACAAGAGGTCGCCTAGCACCCGGTGAGAGCCACGAAACGACCAACATGCCAGACGGAAGGGAAAATGACGCCCAACAAGCAGCGACAGCGGGCCGGCAAAATGGCGCGAACTTTTTCAACCCGTTCGCCGTTCGTGTCAGGACTTCACCTTCGTGATGTAGAAACACAGGTGAACACGTTCGTGTACGCGATGGGAAAGGAAGCCGAAGACGTATTGGCGTCACTAAGCCTGACAGCCGCCGACCTCGCGGACTACGCAACAGTGAAAAGCAAGTTCGAGGGACACTTCATACCGTGCACAAACGTCATTTTTGAGAGGGCCAAGTTCAATCGCCGAAAGCAGGAAGCGAACGAGTCGGTAGAATCGTTTATCACAGACATGCACAAGCACGCTGAAACGTGTGAATACGGTTCACTGAAAGACGACCTCATTCGTGACCGGTTGGTTGTAGGACTTTTGGACCTCAGTCTAAGTGAAAAGCTGCAACTAGACTCGAAACTCACACTTCAGCAAGGAAAATTGCACGGAACTCCGAAATCGTCAAAAAGCAACAGAACGCGCTACGCGACAGAACGGAACACGGTGCTGCGGTCGAGGAGCTGCGACGGTCAAAAGGACGGCGGAACCATGGAGGCGCGCAGCGGAAACCAGCCAAACCTCCAGCGGTGCACTTCGCGGGACGAAATTTGTGCAAGTGGCGCGGCAGTACACAGCAGCATTCCAAGAAGCAGTGCCCAGCCTTCGGAAAGCTGTGCAACAACTGTAGAAAAACTGGTCACTATGCAACAGTATGCTTGTCGGGACGCCAGCAACCGACAGGGCAAAGGACGTTTGGATCCAGCACCAGGAAATTAGGGACAGCAAACACGGAGGAAGTGTTTCTTGGTGAGGTCAGCGAGGCAGACACCCTGGCACCTTGGTTCATTATTGCACTTGAACAGTCGTCCTGTTCGCTTCAAAGTCGACACAGGAGCAGACGCGAGTGTAATCCCTGCTTCGCAGTATGACAGCAGCCGCATGCAGACTCTGAAAACTCCCGACAAAAGACTTTTCGGACCGGGCAGAACACCCATCAAAACAAAGGGAATGTTCAGTGCAACAATCGCATGGCAAGGCAAGTCTGTTCAGCAACAGGTTTTTGTAGTGGAAGGCTTGCAAACAGCTCTCTTGGGACGACCAGCCATACGTGCTCTCGACATACTGTCACTCCTGGAGGCAGTTGAGGCCAACAAACAAGGTGACACTCAAAGCAAATGCTACGCCTTATGCAGTGACAACGCCTCGACGAGTGGCTGTTCCACTCCAGCCTAAAGTTGAACAAGAACTACAGAGAATGAAGGATCTTGGAGTGATCCAGCAGGTTTACCATGCGACACCCTGGTGTGCACCTATTCATTGCATTGAAACAGAATGGAGAGATCAGAATCTGCATTGACTTCACTGAATTGAACCGGCAGCTGATCCGGGAAATGGTCACCATGCCTACAGTTGAAGAAAACTTGGCGAAGCTGGCCAATGCAAAAGTTTTCAGCAAGCTCGATGCAAATTCTGGCTACTGGCAGACGCTCCTTGCACCAGAGTCCCACGACTTGACCACATTTATCACGCTGTTTGGGAGATTTCAGTTCCTGCGATTACCTTTTGGCATTGCGACAGCGTCAGAGTTCTTTCCGCGAAAAATGCTTCGCATTCTTGAGGGACTACCAGGAATAGCATGCCACAAGGACGACGTCGTCGTTTTTGGGAAGAACCAGGCGGAGCACATCGCAAACCTCACAGCAGTGCTTTAGAGGTTCAAGGACGCAGGAATGACTCTAAATCCACGCAAGTGTGAATTCAGCAAAAGAAGAGTCAAGTTTCTCGGGCACATCTTGAATGAAGCGGGCATCACTGCTGACCAGGAGAAAACTGAAGCCATCAGAAAGATGCCACCGCCAGAGAACATCACCGAACATAGGTCATTCCTGGACACGGTCAATCAGCTGGCAAAATTTCTCCCGGGACTGGCCGAGAAGACAAAACCGCTGCGAAAGCTGCTTCTGGATGAAACAGTTTGGGTTTGGCACCAGACTCAACAAGAAGCCTTCGACCAAGTCAAGGATGACCTGACGACAACACCAGTGTTGTGCTACTACGATCCACAAAGGCCTCTGTCGATATCAGCTGATGAGAGAGAGAGAGAAAATGATTTAATGAAAGGCAGGGAGGTTAACCAGGACTGAGCCCGGTTGGCTACCCTACACTGGGGGAAGGAAAAGGGGGAGAGAGAGATTAAGAGAAGAATAGAAAGTCCACTGTTGATATCGCCGACATAGCAACAGATCTCTGTTCTATCACTGATTATCAATCAGTCCGGGTCATAGACGGTCACTCAGTCCTGTAGTTTTTAAAAATCGCAGCAGCGCTTTTGTGGCCTTTTGCAGCTGTGATATTCGAGGCCATGGTCCCAAGATCTTGCTCAAAGTGAACGGTCTTCTATCTAGCCTATTGAGAACGTTGCAGAGGTCATGTCTTTCGTTTTGAAGAGATGGACAGTAGCATAGCAGGTGTTCTATAGTCTCATCGACACCGCAGGCATTACACTCGGCGCTATCAGCCATTCCAATCAAACACGTGTAAGCATTGGTGAATGCAACACCCAAGCGTAAGCGGCACAGCATTGTTTCCTCATTTCGAGGAAGTCCAGGCAACAGCCGCAGCTGCATAGATGGGTCGAGAGAATGCAACCAATGTTGGGCGAATTCCGTTGTATGCCACTTCTCCAATGTCATAGTTTGCGCCAGCTTGCTTAGGTGTTGGGCTGCGTCAGTCCTCGATAAAGGTACAGAAACAATATTTGCTCCTTCGTGTGCTTTCCTAGCAGCTTCGTCGGCGATGTCGTTGCCGGTGATACCGCAATGACTCGGCAGCCACTGAAACACGACGTCGTGTCCTTTTGCGATCGTATGGTGGTGCATTTCTCGTATCTCCGAGACGAGTTGTTCGCAGGACCCGCGACGGAGAGCTGACAAAAGACATTGTAGGGCCGCCTTTGAATCACATAATATTACCCACCGATTAGCCGGTTGGTTGTTAATATAATCAATGGCACCTCGGAGGGCAACAAGCTCCGAAGCGGTCGATGATGTCACGTGAGAAGTCTTGTATGTGATGCTCATTGATCGTGATGGTATAACCACTGCGCCGGTGGAGCTGGTCTGAGTGGAAGAGCCATCCGTATATATGTGGATTCGGTCAGAGTAGAAAGAGTGCAAGCAATCGAGAGCTGCTTGCTTCAAGGCCAAAGTGGGCAGGTCCGTCTTCTTTCTTATTCCTGGAACGTAAAGGCGCACTTCAGGTTGTTTTAAACACCACAACGCTGACGGTGAACGTGTCGAGGGTGTGAACCCCGATGGTAGGGAGGCACTATGAATGCTGACCACGTTGGAGAATGACGCCCGTGGTCGTCGTTCTGGCAGGGAGGCAAGAGAGCTTGATTGCATCCGTGAAACGTGGCGAATATGGGCCCTAAGCGTGTCGATGGTCATATCAGCTGATGCCTCCTCCTATGGCTTGGGGGCTGTTCTGCTCCGAACAAATGATGACGGCAAGCGGCAGCCAGTGGCATACGCTTCCAGGGCAATGACACCGACAGAGCAAAAGTATGCTCCGGTGGAGAAGGAGGCACTTGCCATAACATGGGCATGTGAACGTTTCAAGATGTATGTGCTCGTTCTGCAGTTCAGCATAGAGACTGATCACAAACCCTTGCTGCCTTTGTTCTCAACAAAACGCATTGACGAAATGACACCTCGACTACAGCGCTTTCGCATGCGTGTGCTTGAGTATGACTTCACGATTTCATACATACCAGGAAATTACATGCACACAGCTGATGTCTTGTCGCGTAAACTGTTGCAGTGCTCCGGCAAACACCTTGCATCCGTCATAGAAGAGTATGAACTTCTGACCATTGAGCAGCTGCCAGCATCAACTGAGATGCTGAACAGGACCAAGGTCGAGCTGCAAAAAGATGCAACGACATCACTGGTCATGCACTACTGCACTACCAAATGGCCAAAAACAGAAATGCTGGCACCTGAGGTGTGCAAGTATACAAGTGTGGCCGATGAACTGTCTGTCGTACAGGGACTCCTACTTCGGGGCACAAGGATAGTCTTTCCCCCTTCATTACGCAAAGAAGTTCTGCAGCGACTACACACAGGACACCAAGGCGTTGTGAGATGCCGAGCAAGAGCACGGGAGTCTTCGTAGTGACCAGCAATCAGCCAGGACGTCGAAACGTATGTGAGCAGATGCCCAACCTGCACAATGCACCGTCCTGTGGCAAATGAACAGTTGCTTCAGATACCGCTCCCAGAACGCCCGTGGCAGGTGGTCGGCACAGACTTGTTCCACCACGAAGGGAGGAACTACATAGTAGCTGTTGACTACTACTCAAGGTTTTTTGAACGGGAAGAGCTTTGTGGAACACAAACCAAACATGTTGTACAGTTCCTTAGTAATTTGTTCGCTCGCCATGGCATTCCGGACGTGTTGAGGTCCGACAATGGCCCGCAGTACAGCTCACTCGAGTTCCTGCAATTTATGAGCAGTTGGGGTGTAAGACATGCGACCTCCAGCCCACATTACGCGCAAAGCAATGGCGAAGCTGAGAGAGCTGTCCAGACTGCCAAGAACATCATCCGCAAATCCACGAATGTTGCGGAAGGCCTTCTTGCCCACAGAGCTACACCTGGACCCGAGGGTTACTCGCCAGCTGAGCTTCTCATGGGCCGCAAGCTCAAAACAAACGTCCCTACTCTGCCTGGAACACTTGAGCCCAAGTGGGAATACAAGCATCAGTTCCGGCAAAACAATGCGGTCATTCGTGAGCGAGAAGCCAAACACTACAACAGGAGGCGTAAAACAAGAGACAGGCCACCGCTACAGCCAGGTACAGTTGTCCAGATATCAGACATGGGAGAGCCAACAACAAGGAACCATCGTTAGAGTTTCAAATGCACCGAGATCTTATGTTGTGCAAACGGCCAAAGGAAGCGTCCGTCGCACAAAAGCACATCTGCAAGAGGTGCCAGAAGTTGCACCACCGAACCAAGCAGGAACGGGCTGGTCAGAAGAAGCCAACCACACCACCAGCAGTGGCCGAGCCATTAGACCACCGCCACGCCTGAACCTATGAGCAAGCTGAGGGCTTGTCTTTTCAAAAGGGGAAGGTGTCGTGTCATGAGAACTCTCGACGCTTTCCAGAGAGGGCGCCACATACCTGTTGGGACTAAAATCCCTATATAAGAAAAGTACCGCCATCCTTTGATCAACGCCGCTTCTCTCTCTCTCTTGTATCTCCGATTGTACGATGATAGCGCGCGCTTTTCACTTTTCACCCCCCCTCGACGACGCTTCGCCGGCGGCGGTCGAAGGTGCGAGAAATGAGTAGATTCCCATGCTTTGGCCATGCTACAAGAGCACGAGTGACACGACTGCGATAGGAAGGTTCGAGAACGCCAGTGACGGCTATATAACCGCCGTGCGAGAATCGGGAGTCAGTTGAGTCCGCACCGGTGATAGAAGTGATGTAACGTGAAGACCGAGCGTCTGCGGAAGAAGGGGATTCCCCGGCAAGCTAGTCGACGAGTTCATCGAGCGTCTGCATTTCCGGAATAAGTTCCTTCTTCGAGATTTGCACCTAGCTACGCCGAGATCGTCTGACTCCAGGACCAGCACGGTGAATACGATTGGACACTTAGTGTTCCTATTCATTTTGTAATTTACGTGTTGGACTCTTAGTGCTTGTCGTGAATTATTTTCTTGTGTTTGTTAATACCCATCTGAATTGTATTGTGTTGTGTCTAGCCTAAGTGTGCAAGTGTGTGTGTAACTGCCTTGTGTGAAGAATATATTTTGTTGTGTTTTGACAACCTGGGCTCTGATTCGGTCTTAGGACAGCAACCGGCGTTCGCTGGCGCACCAGAGGGCCCATTCTTAATTGTCCTTGCTTTCGTGGGATTATTTTCGGAAGCTGATAAGTCGGCTTTGGAATTTGGTCCTGCGTCTGCGCCTCGTTCACGGGGTCTGTGACAGACTGACTGAGAATTATTCAATGCAACAGCAGTTATTTGTTTGATCTGTTGCTTCAATACACGAATTAAACTTTAGAGCAAAAACACGAAAGGAGAGGTAAAAAAATCACGCACCATTCCACTGCTGTGAAGGTGGATTACCAGCGATCGCAGTTTAGCACACGACATAGAGGTAACACAGAATTTAGATCAAAGTATGAGCACAGTTTATTGCTTTTGAGCGGCGACGGCGGTTATGCCGAAGGAAGACACACGCACACACACTTTTATTTTGACATTTGGCGGTCTTGATCGGCGGCACACAATCGCGTGAAAAACTACCGCCACCTCGGGGAGCCGGAGGAAACTAGACACGCACGTCGGGACCGACACGCCGGGAGAGCGAAAGGAAACTAGGCACGCAACCCGACGCAAGCGCTTGGAACGACGACAAAAGGCGGTGCGTGCGCGCACACATGGCCAGCCGACGCGGGTCGCACAGCGGCGAATCTTTGAGAAAGCCTTATCTACCCGAGAGAGTACCGATTTTTAAAATGGCACCTATTGATAACTAATCTACTGAAAATGCATATCCCAGTATAATGAGACGTAGAAGCTTTTGCACAGAATTAAGCGATTTTGCATCGAATTCGGGAGCTGAATTTTAGCACATTCAGATCTGTTGACGGACACGAAAAATGCATAGAACCCTAGTCATAGACTCAGCGCCACCCAAGTAAAATCCCTATATAAGAAAAGTACCGCCATCTACTCTTTCCTCCGCCCCCTCCTCTCCTAAAGCGCTTGCTTTTCACTTCTTTATATTTTGTTTTGTTTTTGTTTTCCGCCTCAGGGCCATGTTGAAAGTCCTCTGCGCAGCCGCAGTCGCCGGCTGCGTCGCGCGCCCGGCCTGAAAGCTTCAACGTAGACTTTCTAGGTGCGCCACCGTCGACTTGGCTTTCGCAAGCAAAAAGTAAAGAAAAAAGCAAGCGCTTTACGAGAGGAGGCGGCGTAGGAAACAGTAGATGGCGGTACTTTTCTTATATAGGGATTTTAGTTGGGTGGCGCTGAGCCGTGCTCCCTCAAGGGCTGCAGAAGATAGCGCCAACATTTCCCTTTCCACACGAACCACTTACTACTTTAGTTGGGACCCCCACCGCTAGGAAGGCTGGGACGGCTACAGTCGGCTAGCGGGGAGGGAAGAAAAAGTTGCAGTGGCTTAGCTCGGCTATGCCAGGATATACGTAGCGTTAGCAAAGGTTCAGCTGATTATTCTTAGCTTTCCTGGTTGTCTAGATTGTCAAGGATTAGCTTGATTGTCATGCTTACTTACTGCTGCTCCAATGACACACACGCGGTATACGGATTATGTGGCACATGTATTCATTCCTCCTACGCTCAACCGCTAATTGCCAGGCAACTACTTCGGGATCCGATGAGTCAAGCTTTTCCGTTCTTCTGCGCTGTTGAGCAGCATTTGCGCTCTCCTTCTCCATGGCTATACCACACTGGCAAACGCCAGTCAGAAGCGCAGCGGCTCCAGCGCAGTGTCAGACGGCGACTGCACAGCGAGCGCGCGCCGGCGCCAGTGCGTCTACCACGGCTACGACGTCACTCCTCTGGAATGCGCAGACCGGCGGCGGTGAGTCGCGCGCGGCGGCGGCGGAGTGCGCGAGAGGTGCCGGCTCCGGTGGCTCCGGTGCGCAAGCCGTGTGACATCACTGATCCTTGCGCATGCGCAGCACGGCTCTTGATGTGCCGCGCGAAACGGGCTTGGCTAGGCCAGTCTAGCTAACGCTACAAAAACATGGCGTAATAATAAACGTATCGTTCGTTTTCTCGTAAAACCTGACGTCTCTCGATCGGTCTTCCTCCAACCCCTCGACAACGCGACAGTGGGAAAGGAGGGTTTCGGCGGCAACCCTCCTCCTCCCAGATGCGCGCCCTCTCCCTCTACCTTCTGACCTCATCAGTGACGTCATGAAAGCTGTTTTGTTTGTGAATTATTTCCAGTAGGATATCCGGCAGCCGCCAGTGGTGGAAGCGGCGCTGCCGCCGCATATCAGCTATGTATCAGCATGGAACCGAGCGTTTCCGGCCCCTGGTAAAACTGTGTATGACGAAACTGATTTTTTATTGGGCGAACCTGTGCCCACAAAAGCAAGCTACACTCGAAGCACAACGATAGCGGCGAACACAGTCGGCGATCGTCGAAATCTGATCAGCGGCGAAACGCGTCGGCTTTTTACATATAAGTCATCGGAGGTTCCAGATTAATCCCTGGTGCCCACGTGCCTTCCAGAAAGACAATTCGCGTCACTCATACAATCAGATTACATAAGCGTTTCGCATGTGTTAAGCGCGTCTTGCCTAAAACCCCTATATATAAAAAGTAGCGACACTCTCCTCCTCCGCCTTCCCTCCTCCTTGTTTCTCCTGTCTTTCGCGCTCCTTTTTCGACCGTTGCGCCGCCTTCACCGCTTGAAACACGTGCACTTGTTTATCTTTCACCGCTGATCAGATTCGACGATCGCCGACTGTGTTCGTCGCTATCGTCGTGTTCCTCGCCAGTCGGTAGACGCTTCTCGGGCGAAAATGGCGACGGAGCGTGATCGTAAACAAACGCAGCCAGCGCCCGGGGGCTCGACGGTCCACGTGATGCCATTAAACCAATACCGACGCGGCGTCGGCCCCGGACAGGGTGTGCGAGGAGGCGGCGGCATTCTTCAAAGCGTGACGCTACTTTTTACATATTGACCCTTTTCGCGGAGCAGTTCGCTCTACAGGAACGAGATGGCGCTTTCGGCCGCGCGCCATACATTGCCTCAGCGAATGCGCACGAATACGAAACCATTACTGCTTCTACCCTGCTACTGTGCGATCAAGTGTCGAAAATGCAACTGGGTGTGCGCTAATGCACTGTGCCCAATTCATACTGCAAAATGTGTAACGATAAAGAGAAGACGTGTGCGGTAGTTCGCTGCAAATAGTGATTCACATATTAATGAATGGAATCAACCTGTGTCGCCGCTGCTACATAAGGACTGCCTATGTTGCCGCCATTCGCGATGCACGGCTTTCCTCAAGGATAAAAAAATATAATTCATCCGTCTGCGCTGTATAGCTAACCTCCAAAGAAAGGACTTCAACTCCGGAACTTTGGCACTTGGGAGTGAGTACCGCTCGTTACAAAATGTAGTGCCACTTACTGGCATAGTAAGTTTCCCGCACGCTATCTACACACATCCACCCTTACTCGCACGAAAACTTACGCCCACCCTATCGCCAACGTGTCAGTGAATAGGCGCACACTTGAATCAATGTGCCGAAGCATGAGTGACGGCGACTACACCGACAAGACACGAATGTTGGAAGCTGAATGTTTCGTGACGGTCCACATAGCAAGCGAGGGACTAGCGATAATATGTCTTTGCTACGAGCTACCGCAAAGTACAGAACATTTAAATTCCAAGTTTTGTGCACAGCAAGAATAAATTTATCGCGGCAGAGCACCCGCGAGTGATTACGCTGAAAATAAACAACTGCAGATAGTGGCCGCACCGAGGAACCTTACTGAGTCAGAAATATGACAAGCCGCTGGTTCAAAACGTTTGCCAAATAAAGAACGCAGAGCACACTGATCCCGATTCAATTCATAAGCGGAAAGTTTGGACAGCTTGGAATACATTCTTAGCCCCGCTTTTAGTACAAGCACCGTATATACGCTGCTCACGCCGTTTGGACAAGGCGTAATGAGCTCTGAAAGCACGTAAGTACATGTCCTCTAAAGCTGTGGCCAAAGCTTCGTGTCATGCCCGCAGTCACCGTCTACGATACGCGTCGAAACAGCGGTTTGCTGCGCCGCGCCGGCGTCACGCGCTTGCATTGTAAACGCGGAGGCAATGGAGGCGGCTGAGGCAAGCAATGGACGCGTCCCCACGTGATCAAACATGGCAGCGCCCACGGGAGCGCCGCGAAAAGGGTCAATAGGGGTTTTAGTCTTGCCGAGACGCGAACGACGCGCTATCAACTCGGCTGCAAAACGACGAAGAGACCAAGTAGACACGCTGCCAGTCGGCTTTGTAGCGGAGCGAGGGATGCAGTCTTCATTCGGCTGACGGTATGAGCGTTGTGCGCAAGCGCAATAGCGTTACCGCTAAGCGGCTGTGTGGCATTTGCTAGCATATGTCGGTCTGAGCGGAGCGGACAGCAAGCGCTCAGCTAATTAAAACACTCTATTGTGCGCGGACATTCATGTAGAAGCGCAGTCGGTCGCTGCGACCCGTGCGACCGCTGCATTGAGGCTTCATTCTGTTATGCTTCATTTGGTTATACGGACAGTACACTATAAGAACATATTTCACATAGTCTGCTCTCAGCGATTGCCTATACCTTTCACGCAAGAAGCTGGTTCGGGGGACTCCATCACGGCGACCGCGCGCAATGGGCGTTCACTGTACGTATTCGGTAAATAGAGAGCGCCTGTGAAGTATTCTGCGCTTTCTGTTTGCCAAAGATTACTATTTTGACAGTAAGAAACTTCCCTCGTTTGGAGAGTACTTAAAGAAATGGCCAGGAGGGCTCCCGCGTGGTGTTTTAAAGCGAAGCTTTCTATGTCTCACTGATTCGTCCGTGAGCGCCGAAAACGCACTGCATGAAAGCCAACTTACACAATGGAACTATCTGCGCACGCAATCGTAGAACACTACAGTTTACATTCGCAGTTGTACCGATAATAACATTGGTATAACTGCAACGCAACGCTATACCCATACGAACTGTATATATCTGCATTGCGTTACGCGCGTCACGCAATGCATTCCCGACCGTCACCATGAGTAGGCCGCGGGTGCAGCGCACGGCAGAAGAGGCTGCCGTACGCGAACGTAAGCGCGATCGTGCCCGTATATTAAAAGGCCGATCCCGTGTGTCGGCAGCGGCATGCAGTCAGTGAAAGTGCGAGTGTGTGCGTGTAATCAACGGCTACATGATCTAAAATAAAGGCTATGCAACTTAACGAAATGTGTCTTCATTCAATTTCAACGTTCAAAAAATACAATCCTAAATAAGCAATCAAATCGCATATGCATCGCATCGGGTCGCTCGCATTTCTTGGGTTCGTTGCGTGGTCGTTGGCCTTGATTCAGTGTGAATGGGAGAAAGTTTCGCGTTCAACCATCTTTCTTTAAGAAAGGGGCTTTGATTTATTTATTTTTACATAGTTTTCACGTGACGTCACAGCACCGTCTGCTATCGATCGTCCGCCATGTTGGAGTACTGCAACCGATGCGCGCAAATGTTTGAGCGCCGTCTGTGTAGTCTTACGGCGTTGATTTTGCGATTTGCGAATTATCGCGTGTTCAATGACGGCGACTGCTAGGCGGAAGGAATTCTGCCCATCATATTTTGCCGAGCTGGTGGGCCCGACGCGTGCTCGCTACGAAGCAAAAATCAACATGTGCGACGGTGTTGATCCGTACACGTTGTGCGGCGGGACCGACACGACGACGGACGTCGACCTGCTACCGGTTACGACGCATGCTGACATTATAAATTATTTGGTGATGTCGACGAACCACGTATCGCGTACTGAAATGAAATCATACAAGTCTCTTGAGGCTCACAACTACTTCACAAGTGGCCGGGTATGCGGCATATGACAGCAATGCGGCCCTCCAAGCGCGTCATCGTGTTGAGCGAGGTAAAGTTACGAAGATTTAAAAAAGTATGTTTGTAAATCCGTACCGCTGGAATAACGCGGTTAACGTGGTACCCATTTGCATGAACTCATTCGTTGGCTATTAATTACGGCATCGTGCGCTGCTCACTGCTCCAAATGTTCGACGCTGCCAGGCATTGTGTACGAGGCAACATACCTTATTTCACTATTCACTTACCTAAATATGGCCTTCTGCAACTCTGGTTAAATGTAGGCCTACAAAGTAGGTTATTTACATCTTTCCTGTTTATGCGAGCGAGCCAGAGACGCTCCTCCGACAACACTTTCGTGCGCTCGCATTGTCGAGTTATAACTTTCGGCAAGCCGTTCAGCCCGGTTCCTGGCTCCATGTTTGTTTTCTGTGAGGCAGACTTGCTTCTCACACTGCAGCCGATCATGGTACACATCAGCATTGCGACGCTGTGCCGTATTAGAACACGCACAACGCGTAAGTATCGCACCCGGCACACGCAGCAAAGGCCGGCGCCACGGCAGTAGTTCTCCGCAATGGCGGCCACCTATCCCATACGCCCCGGTTGTGACGTCCGTGAAAACTATGTCCGCTGCTACAGCCACTGGCGGACATCGCCACGAAAAACGGCTATCGTATATAGTGAGCCTATAACAGCTTACGCTGTAAAAGAGGAAGGGCACGTCCCAGATGCATTTAGTAGAGTGTAGTGCTCGTTGAGAGAGCTAAAAACATGACAGCACCGCACATAGTTTTGAAGGAATCCAAACATGCTGGGATGGGTGAAATGATAATTGCTTTATGTGAATCGAGACAGCGAATTCGTAGGCTGCCTAAGATGAGACATACGTACTCGACGACTGGATACTATTTTGCATAAGTGGCCTCTTCTGAGTGTCTGCTCATGAACTCTGTTTGCTCATGAAAGGAGCGTCGCTTTTTTTTTTTTTTTTTTTTTTTTTTTTGAGCGCCGACAGCCAATTAAGCCTATGAGGAGCGCGCCGCGTTATCCCTCATAATACGCAAACGAGGCGCTTCCGACAGATGGCGACTCCGTAAGTCCTCGTCCCCAATTACACTGCTAGGCGCCGCTAATTAAAAGAGCTGAAATTTCAAAACACCACACGCCTTTTTCACGGGCGCCGCGCTCCCAGCCGGAGCGCCTACGTAATTGACAGTGCTGTGACGTGAGTCACAGTGATACGTGACTGTCACAAAAGAGCGCGTAATCAAAGCGCGCGCCGCGTGTCACGCAAGCCAGCGAAAGAACACGCCGGCCTCACGGCAACTTCAACAGAGGGGGAGAGCGCATATGCCTCAAACAGCCGACGCGACAAACGGAGTCAGTCTAGACGGTGGTCTAGAGATCTAAAACATCGACGAAGCGTCGGTAACCGGAGAGAGGGAGAGAGCACACGCGCGCGCCGAGACACCTTCTCACCCGGCGAGTCGAGAAAGAAATTGCTACAGCGTGAGCGTGCGCCAACGGGATGAGTCATCACCCCCCCCCTCGACGACGCTCCGCCGGCGGCGGTCGAAGGTGCGAGAAATGAGTAGATTCCCATGCTTTGGCCATGCTACGAGAGCACGAGTGACACGACTGCGATAGGAAGGTTCGAGAACCCCAGTGACGGCTATATAACCGCCGTGCGAGAATCCGGAGTCAGTTGAGTCCGCACCGGTGATAGAAGTGATGTAACGTGAAGACCGAGCGTCTGCGGAAGAAGGGGATTCCCCGTCAAGCTAGTCGACGAGTTCATCGAGCGTCTGCATTTCCGGAATAAGTTCCTTCTTCGAGATTTGCACCTAGCTACGCCGAGATCGTCTGACTCCAGGACCAGCACGGTGAATACGATTGGACACTTAGTGTTCCTATTCATTTTGTAATTTACGTGTTGGACTCTTAGTGCTTGTCGTGAATTATTTTCTTGTGTTTGTTAATACCCATCTGAATTGTATTGTGTTGTGTCTAGCCTAAGTGTGCAAGTGTGTGTGTAACTGCCTTGTGTGAAGAATATATTTTGTTGTGTTTTGACAACCTGGGCTCTGATTCGGTCTTAGGACAGCAACCGGCGTTCGCTGGCGCACCAGAGGGCCCATTCTTAATTGTCCTTGCTTTCGTGGGATTATTTTCGGAAGCTGATAAGTCGGCTTTGGAATTTGGTCCGGCGTCTGCGCCTCGTTCACGGGGTCTGTGACAGACTGACTGAGAATTATTCAATGCAACAGCAGTTATTTGTTTGATCTGTTGCTTCAATACACGAATTAAACTTTAGAGCAAAAACACGAGAGGAGAGGTAAAAAAATCACGCACCATTCCACTGCTGTGAAGGTGGATTACCAGCGATCGCAGTTTAGCACACGACATAGAGGTAACACAGAATTTAGATCTAAGTATGAGCACAGTTTATTGCTTTTGAGCGGCGACGGCGGTTATGCCGAAGGAAGACACACGCACACACACTTTTATTTTGATATTTGGCGGTCTTGATCGGCGGCACACAATCGCGTGGAAGACTACCGCCACCTCGGGGAGCCGGAGGAAACTAGACACACACGTCGGGACCGACACGCCGAGAGAGCGAAAGGAAACTCGGCACGCAACCCGACGCAAGCGCTTGGAACGACGACAAAGGCGGTGCGTGCGCGCACACATGGCCAGCCGACGCGGGTCGCACAGCGGCAAATCTTTGAGAAAGCCTTATCTACCCGAGAGAGTACCGATTTTTAAAATGGCGCCTATTGATAACTAATCTACTGAAAATGCATATCCAAGTATAATGAGACGTAGAAGCTTTTGCACAGAATTAAGCGATTTTGCATCGAATTCGGGAGCTGAATTTTTGCACATGCAGATCTGTTGACGGACACGAAAAATGCATAACCCTAGTCATAGGACAGCTTCGCTGTAAAAAGAGGGTGGGGACCGTGACCTACGTGACGCGATGCTCTGGCTCTGGTATTCGAGAACGCAAGCAATGGATTTTGCTTGCGCAGGCAAGTCGAGGAAAGTGGCGAGTGTCGATGTTGGCAGCGAAGCTCGCCTCCTGTAATCATGGGTTAGCGACACTTCAAATATGTTTATCTCTGCTAATAATGGACCAATGTGAAAAATTGCAGTAGAATGCTCCTTAGAGGTAGATGGCACATAACAATTTCCAGCGTATAACCAAAATTTGCTATGTGGCCTCGTGAGGGAGATGCATGCTAATGCATGCTAAGAGCTCTTGTACTTTATTGCTTTTGTTTCTTGTTTGATTTCACACTTACCGTTTTCTCTCTCATGTTGTTTTCAGAATCGAGACAATGCTTTCTACAGGTAGGGCATTGTCACGCATGCTTTTACTTTTTGCTAGCCATCACAATTATCATCTTTATCGTAATCGTGAACATTGTCATTGATTCTACAGCAAGACAGATTACGCATATGTATACAGTGGCTTAATTCTGTTTTTACACTAGCTTGGAAAAATATTTTATGCTTACTCTTGCTTTGTTTTCACTCAAATACCACACATCACATTTCTTGGTACACATAGTTCAATAACACACTTGACGTCCTTGCTTGTCTGGTTCATCTGGAAAAACAAAAGACTGACATCATATGCCCACATCAGCATCGTGCTTCTGCAGAGGTGTGGACTTTATTGACTGCATGTTGGCAACTAAAGATTTGTACAAGTCAGGCAAACAATGACGCCAAGTATATTTTACTGAATGTTTAGGGCAAAAAAATGCTAGTACCTTGTTGCAACATCTGAGTGGGCACAAAGCAGTAGTAAGCACAAGGTCGTATTTTAAAGTTGTCAGAATAAACGTTTTGGTCACTGTAAAATAGTAGATGGACTTGAAAAGTGAGATTCGATTCCAGCACCACTAATTGTGCTCGCCATTTAAGTGGACACTCACTAGCCTCCTGCACATTTTGCAGTCTTGTTTTTGCATTTCCTTTGGCTTGCATACATTTTATTTGGCATCGTCAACCAGCAAACACCAACCATTCATGCACATGAAGAATGTTTCAAGTAGAACAAGCTGTAATGTTTATTGTTTGCAGCTCTTTTCTATAGAATGCTGTTAGGCACACTCATGCAGCTTACACAGCACATTTAAGGTTCTGTGTGGTTCTCATGAGGATACAGATAATGCTCATAAGTCGAGCCACCAGAGCATGAAAATGCAATACAAGGCACAGTCTCGCAAGGCCATATTCCATGCTTGCAACAGCTCGAAACTTGAACAACAGTACTCTATCCCATTCAAATTACAAAAGTTGCTTATTATTTACTTACTAAGTGCTAACCTGCATTGAAATTAATATAGGAAAATAATTCTTGATTTCTACGGTCACTACTGCAAAGGTTACGGAGACTTTACAGTTTGAGGTGATGAAAGACCATAGCCACCACCGCCAGGTGTCTCCACATGAAGAACATCCTGCAAAAGAAAAATATCCCAACATACTGAATGCACAGAAAACTGCAAGGCCTGCGCAGCTCATTAAAATCGTACTTCAGGGCGAGATCCAGAAAATATTTCCCACTGAAATATAGTCACTCCACTTCCCTTATCAGCAAGGGCCAAGCATTTTTACCTCTGTAACAAGACTCCACCGCACCACCAAACAAGTGCCATTTCATGACTGGCACTGCAACACTATCTTCCAACTGCATTGCAGCTGACCTGCCCACATGAGTGAGGATTGATGGGTATAGATATATGGTACAGGACTTACCAGCAGTATAATTAACTGAACTCCTGTTTTCATTCCTTACAAGGCTGCATTTTTACATGACTGCAGTGGATTTCTTCAGCACAAGAACTCAAAGGCTAAAGAAATATTCGCTATCACTTGCCACAAAGCAGCATATATCAGTACAAATTTCAATGCCTCCAGTTTCTATCACCAGTTTGTGTCAAGCTTTGAGTGGCAATATGGATGGAGCTAGGGCGATGGAACTGCTACATGCCACCATAAATGCTGGGAAATATTAAAGCCAATAATGATAAGCAACATGCTGAAACAGATAAATATGTGTTACAGTTCAATGGTGCTGTGGCACTCTGCAACCTTTACATCATAAAGCAATAGACTGCCAGTATTATGACATGCCACAGCTCCTGACCTTAAATAACATGTTTGTGCTTTTCAGTTTATAAGGTACGAGGGACAAAAGTTTGCCGCAGGACAGTGGAAAAAAGAAAAGCTGCTTTATTATCTCGCAGCTTAACCTTAGCCTGTAATTTAAAATTGGTCTACACATACATGTGCGACGACTAAGCTGCGAGAAAGTTTTTCACAGCTTTAAAACTTGATACCTTTAGTCCCAAATAAAAATGCAGCTCTACAAAGTGCAGCAGTGTCACATACTAGGCCTAAACAAAGGGTCAAGGAGGTATAACTATTTTTGCAGGCAAGATTATTCAACATTTTGCTGTGCATTCGTAGACTGTAATGCCATACCAAATGCATTGTAGAAATGAATGACATGTAAAATTACAACATATTTTACTGTCATATTTGTACTGCTACGACACGACCATAATATTATGATCATAACAACATCTGATGCTGTGTCACGTATACAACACAAAGTTGCATTATAAAAACATGTTGAATTCAAGCAGCTTCTTTATCTCCAAATATTGGACTTTCAAATCTAGAGTAGGACACTCAAAAACAAATAATTTTTATGTTCAATGAAGAACCTTTTTTTTTTTCTCTCTTTTTTTTCTGAAATGCAGCCATTCAAAAGGTACAGGGACTGCTATAAATATACAACACAAAGATAAATATTTTTCATGTCTCTATATAACAGTGCATTATTATGATCACATGATGATAAAATGAACTGACGCGGTTGCTTTAACCTCGAAACTACCCGCGAAGCGATTGAGAACAGGTGGTGTTACTCATGCAACAGAACGCTGCATTATAAAAACAGCATGAAGCACTACTTATGCTACATACGTACTTTATTATTTATGCTGTATCAAGCAACTAAAGACAAAAGCAAATAAAAACTGAACTGATGTGGATGACAGACCCACCCTGGATTTGTTCATTGCATATATAGTTATTGTTCAGCCCTTCTACATCGACAAAAAGTGGCATGACGTAGCAAAAACTAAGAGAAGCAGTAAATTAGTTTACACTGATGGAGCATTTTTTCAAACCATTTAATTACCTTTTAATGGCTCAAAAAATTCAATTGTTAGAGGAGAAAATGTTGGCCATATCTGCCATTTTGGAATTTCCTGCCCAATCAACTGTACTCATGATGTTGGTGTGAGGTCACAAATTTCAAGGTATCTTTACGTATTGGGGAACGTTTTGTGCAGAAAACGTTTTCCAAAGTGACATCATCGAGCCTTTGTTTGCCTTCAAATGCAACGTCATCCTCCTCTATTGAGAAATAGCTAGTTCTAAGCAGACGCTGTAGAAAATCCATGACATCATGGGGGCTAACACAGGAATGTCAACGTACCATGCAAGCTCCCGCTCTTGGTAAGGCTGAAGTGTTCAGTATTCTAAGAGTGTTATCTAGAAATCTAGCTTAATGTAATACTCCTCTTCAGCATTCCATTAACAAAATTGTTTGAGACTTCATGAGCATCACCCTGTTGCCCACCCTTGTACTGTACCTTGTTTGCTGTGACAAAGTAAGTGAACTGGGAGGTCCATTTAAGGAATATGATGGCAAGGCTGAGGGTTGGCTTTTTCCTTAGATGAGTTGGTTCGTGAGCCAGGTTTCGTGATAAAATATCACATTGTATCCCTGGCAGTGGCGCACTGATGGAGCGGGGGGGGTCGGAGGTTCTAACTCCCCCCCCCCCCTGAGGCCGAGTTACCCCCCTCCCCCCACGCATCCAGCCCCACCACTCCGACGTGTACCTTCAGTGCTCTGTTCACATTGTCATTAGAATTCAGGAAGTGGCTTGAGGTCGAACTTTCCTGACTAACAAGAACACTCTATCACTGTCTTGTATTGATTCATTCACTCCGAAATTTGAGGAGGGCCAACCGTGTACTCAATGGCTTTGTGTTGAATTCCACTGAAGCAGCTCTAGGTGGGAAAAGGATGCAGTTTTCACCTTTAAGGGGTTGCCATGCAGTTTGACCCCTTTTCTTTCATTGTGCCTTGAGTACTGCAACTAAGATACAAGATGCGCAATCGTCTGCACACTTGTAAACTTGCGCACCCCCCCCCCCCCCACATACACACAAAAATTCACCCCCCCCCTCCTGCGGTACAGATCCTGGGTGCGCTACTGATTCCTAGCATACTTCTGAATGTAATGTAACACACATATTAAGCATTAAAAAATAAACAAAATCTTGCACTTATTTAAGCAAGTACAGTCTTGCAGAGGTACATACTTCACTATAATGCACTAACACTTGTTAGGAAGATAAAAGGTGCATTACATTTCAGACTTTTATACTCTTTGTAGTACCAAATGAAGAGGAAAGACTAACTGAACAAGTTTGTTACAGCCCAAGATATTTAACCGAGCTTCAGTGTTTGGCTAGGCAAACGTAAGTTTTGGTTGCGAGACCTGTTTAATTAGCAAGTCAACTACTCTACAATTAATCAGAGAAATAGTCATACATTCGTTACTATTTGGTTACTGCCATGGGTTCTGTGGACCTCTTGGTGACATCGATGAACTCAAAGGAGCTCAACCTTGCTTACTCAACTGCTGTGCAGTGCCACCATACTACATCTTTCATTTGCCTACTTACCATCAAGGCATGTAAATGCAAACTGCAGTGAAAATTTTCACCGGGTTGCTTATTTGAGATGATATCCAGAAACATTTCAGAATTCATTCATGACATCATTGTCAGCATACAAAAATCTATATTCAACCACCCACTTCAATGGCACTGAACAGTGTTAACAAGCTGCCTTTCAAACTATCAGTGCATATTATGCCGTTGTCACATTTATGTGCCAAAGTATTAACACGATATGAAAAAGGAGCAAATGTGATTTAAAAATGGCAAAATACAGCAATGTAACAATTCAACAATGTGAACTATCAAAAGCTTTTGCCATCGTTTTACATCAAAGTTTTGCAGGGCTACAAATTTGTCTGGTACAGGACAACATCAAACACACCCTGGTCTAGTACATTACCAGGGCTTCAACTGAATTAGCATTTACTGAAACTTCTAGAACACTTCTCAAAAAGGTTAAAATATTGTGAAACTTTATGAGAAGGACCCCTGTGTACATACCCTGCATTCAAGCCTCAAAAGCTTGTGTAATTAATGCAAGGATCAAAATAACAACATAATGAAAAAAATGCTTTGGTAACTTACATGATCTACATAACATTGTAGGCAATTTATGCAAAGTTTTCGAATGTCTGGAGTTCCAAACTTCATCACGGCACAATAAACAGCTATTAGGGCAACCATTTTCAAATTATGTGCAATGTGTCATTGCCTCATTTTGTATGCACTTCATTTCATTTGAACGAAACACAGTGTACTATACAAAAACTACATGTTGCACGAAAATCAAGTCTAGTCCTACTCAACATAAACACCCCATGCACCTGCTAAATAGTGTATTTTCCCTAGAAGAGAAGCTGCACATACTTGCATGAGAAATTTGAAAAATGCTCGTTTTTATCACATGTGAAATTCATGAGAGCATATACCCCAGGTGAGATGTTAACAGAAGCCTTTGAGCCCAGGTTGACAATTCTGCCACTCTTGAAATACAGCAAGTTGACACCGCATGAACCTGGGTGGCCACCTGCATGAAGCATGAAAAAGCACAAATGTGGTGCAGTCTGGTACTTAAAGAATGTGTCATCACTTCATTTTAGTGCCCTTTCTCATTTACCAAGCCTCCACTCATTGAGACTGACCTATCTTATATTCCAGAAGTGTAGCTTTACAAATTTAAATTAACTTAGCATTTCTTTTTAGTGTCCTGGTAATATGTTCCTTTCTTATTCATTCTGCTCGTCACTGTCTCTATCACTGTGACTTAAATACAACCAAACCGACATCCTAACAACCCAAAACATAATGGCCTCATTCCACTTAAAGGGCCCATCACCAGGTCTGGCCATGTTGAGCTGACAATCGCAGTGCATACAATGCATGCTAACGATAGTGTCTGCAAAATATTACACCACTACGTGCCACTGAAAAGAGCTTAAATTTCAAACCAAACACCACGCCCTTGTCATGGGCGCCACACTCCCAGCTGGACAGTCGACGTCGTTCGCACAAAGGTGCCTACGTAATTCACAGTGCTGTGACGTCACTCACAGTGACACATGCCTAGGAATAATGCAAGGCAACAGCAGTTATTTGTCTGATCTGTTACTTCAATAGAGAAATTAAAGTTTAGAGAACTAATAAAACCTACAAACCAAATGCCTGCGTGTATTAGTTTTACTTCGTACCGTAGCAAGAAAGATGTACTTCCATTTCGTCTGCTTGTTCCCACGTCGTGCAGTCATGCACACAGAGAACGAAACTATGTAATTTTCTACCATGTTACAGCACGCGATCATGCTCTTGGATTCGATCGCGTCTACCTCGGTGTTCATGTGGCTCTAACTTATCATACCGCTAGTCTGATGCCAGCGGTACAATGACGTGGTGTATCGGGGTAAGAATCCGTGAGCTGGGCCATCCTTTTCAAACATGCAGGCACTGAGGGATCTAGTTCGCAGAAGCAGCCAGACAACAATGTAGGTGTTCTTGTGCACAGCTCACACAAACACAATAGCTCACGGGTTTGTACACGAGACTGTCACCGGAATTTCACCACAGCAATAATGCACGAGAAAAAAAAAAAAAAGAAGAAGGCAGAGACCTTGACGTGTATGTGACGCGATCCTCCGGCATGGGAGAACGCAGGGAAGGAACTTTACTTGTGGAGGCTAGATAGGGGCAAGGGGCAAGAGTGTGTATGCTGGCAGTGAAGCTTGCCTCCTGAAATCAAGGGTTCACAACACTTCAAACATATCTATCTCTGCTAATCACGAACCAATTTGAGAAACTGTGGTAGAATGCTCCCTAGAGGGCACGTAGCAATTTACAGCATATAACCAAAATTTGCTATGTGAGACCTTTGCTAGATGACATACTACTGGCATAAAAGGCATACTATTCATGTGAGGCCTTACCAATTGAAACTGTGTTCAGCTATGACACTCATTCCTTGAAGCACTGTACTTGTACAGTGAATTCTCCCCGGGTCCACTTACTTTGAGAACAAAGAAAAAAATGTTTGAAAAAAGTGCTCCCTCCTTTTCCAAAACACACACACACATGCACGTACACATGCAATTGGCACTGTGCGTTTTTCAAATACTCCACCAACCAACGTCATGCCTTCTGGTCTCTGACACAACAAGAGCACACCTGTGGCATCATCCATCACAAGGACAATTGGTGAAGAGATTCGACAGCACTAAGAAGCAGGCACAAACTTTCGTTTGAAGCTTTTGCTGTTTTCATGGGTTCACTCGTGCAATAATTTGTACAAAATTATAATGCAATGTATGCACACAACTTCGTTTGCAATGTCAAAACCTGGTGAGGGGCAAGATTGTATATTAAAGCACTTCTTTGCGCTCTCGTCACCAGTGAAAAGAATTAACATGATGATGTGCAGTGTGATCAAGTGTTAACAAGGCCTTCTTCAAATTTAGCTGAGACTCAAACTCACTGTAGCCAAAGAACAAATTTGAATGAGTTTATAACCACCCCACTGAACAAATGATTGCTAAAGAACAAATCTTAAGGAAAGCATAGCCCCAACACACAATGGTTATAAAACAAAACATATGAAGGAGAGTATAGCCTTTTCAAAAATGGAGCTGGTCAGGCCATGTAATGCATAGGGTAGATAACCGGTGGAACACTGGAGTTACAGAATGTCCTGTAGTTTTATTTCCTGCAGTAGACACAAAAATATGCTGCTGCTGATGATGATGATTGCCTTTACGCAGCTAAAACAAGAATTATTTTGGGCCCAGAGTGTCACAATACAGCACAAACAAGCTGAATAAATAAATCCATGTACTAAAGACTTGTAACCTACAGGTGAACGATTCATATCATGAATTTGATAACTCTAGTCACAAACACAGAGATGCAGTCAAACATTAATTAAAATATTTATACTTTAATTAAAATATTTATATTTACTGCACAGTCTAACAACAGCACAGTAAATGAGAAGAAGATAGTACATTGTACCCTCTTGTACGTGATTTACCTGCACCTCCATGGCAGTCAAATTTCTCATGCAGGCTGCTTAATTTTACTGCTGATACATTAGTACTTTAGCTTTCCTCTAAAAAAAAACAAAAACAAAAAAACAGCACCTGACAAGCATGCCTAAGAATCAAGTGGCTGATCAACATGCCAAGACACAGGAAAAGTGCACCTTGGACAGGATAGAGAGGCTCTTCTTGTGACTTGGCTAGCACAGAAGCAGCACAGCAGCTACACAGTCTTTGCACAGTTCAAGAGCTGATTGGGGCACAGCATGCTAGCAAGCACAGAATGCCAGTATGCACAGCATATTTTCCTATGTAGTAGGTGAAATGCTCCTCCTCTTTAGTTTTTACCATGACTTGTTTCACCCATTGAGAGTGCCTTCAAGATCTCACCACGAAATAGACGAAATTCTCTTTTTGTTTTGCTATTATCACAATTTGTTTCATCTAGAGATATTGCATGCCTTCAAGATTACAAGTATCTCTCCGTGTTATAAACACTACAAACACCTCATGCCCATGCCACAGGGATGTTGCTTTGGTTATGTTTTTCTAACTCGATAGTTACGCAAACTGTGATCAATTAAATCCCATAATTATTGCCTGAATTTCTAAAAAAAAAAACGTTATTTAAGCATGCTCACTCAGAATAGCCAACAGGCATGTCATGGGAAAGCATACGAAAACATTTTTTTAGTTTTATTTCTCATGATCGGTGTAGCTTTTATCTTCTACTATATACAAGATCAGTCGCTGTTAGAACAGAGAAACAAAGTTTATATGAAAATAACTTGAAAGTGTGGTCATTCTTTCAACAAGTGTAGCTGCCAAAACAATTTACAGCTTGCTATGCAACATTTCTATTGCAAACAAGCCTGAGGTGTATTACAACCTTTGTCCGTAAAGTTTCGAGACTGATTTATTTTCTTCTCTAGAAATGATTCCCCAAAACAAATGTTGGTGCGTATGTGTAGTGTCATCTTTTCGGGCTAACCTGAGCTATTTATGTTAATTGCTGTGGCAGCCGCTAGATGGCACTACATGTAGAAAAATATGTTGTCACTAGTCGTCTGTGCATTCTACTGTGAGTGAATATGGAGAGATCGATGTCCACCTCGAACAGCGTGTAAACATAAAAATTTGTGACGCTTGGCAAGACAGCCACACAGACGTATGAGCTCCTTTGTGCCACTTACGGCAACGAGACATTATCGTGGGCGCGAGTTTTTGAGTGGCACAAGTGGTTCGTTTCGGGGAGAAAATCGGTGGAAGACGACACAAGGCAGGGGGCACTCTGCAACCTCACGGAATGAAAACAACGTGGCTCGGATCAGGGAGATCATACAGCAAGACCGCACCATTACAGTCCGCATTGCTATCAGATGCTCTCGACATTAGTAAGACAACATGCCATCAAATTTTGCGTGAGAACTTGGGGAAACAAAAAGCTGAATGCCAGACTTGTGCCGCACTCCCTCACACAGGACCAGAAGGACACACGGGCATCAGTGAGCGCTGATTTGCTCTCCGAGGCAGAGAAGGATGCTACATTCGTCGACAGCATCATTGCTAAAGACGAAACATGGTGTTTTCAATACGATCCTCAAACAAAAAGGCAGAGCGCCGAATGGCGGTCCACAAGCTCTCCGGCATCAAGAAAGGTGCGGCAACAGAAGACCAAAACAAAGATGATGCTGATAGTTTTTTTTTATGCCGAAGGTGTCATACACCACGAGTTCGTCCCATAAGGGCAGATGGTGAATCAGGAGTTTTATATCCGCGTGCTCCAACACATGCGTGATGCACTGCGACGCCGTCGCCCTGACTTATGGGCATCTGGACAATGGAGCCTTCTCCATGATAATGCAAGGCCGCACACTGCTCTCAGCGTGACAAAATTTCTCGCCAAACACAGCTTTTACTGTACTTCCCCATCCGCCATACTCGCCTGGCCTCTCCCCATGTGATTTTTTTCCTGTTTCCTCGTGTGAAGAAAGCCCTAAAAGGTCGCTGGATGGGGAGCGTGGAGGCCATTCAAGACGCCACGACAAAGGAGCTGACAGCCCTGCCAAAAGAAGCGTTTTCCAACTGTTTCCAAGACCTCAAGAAGCGTTGGAAGCTGTGTATAGACTGCAAGGAAGACTATTTCGAAGGGGTGCTGCACAAATGATTTCAATGTTGAACGCATTTTTTTAATGGACTCAGTCTCGGAACTTTACCGACAAAGGTTGTACAAATATGACTAATTGATGCACATGGTGATTCAGCACCCAGTCAACACTGTGGTGAATGTACATCCTATCGCACACAAGGAAGTAAAGGCCAGCCACCCATCACCAACAATGGCCAACTAGCATTTACATATTAGCAATAGGCTGTACACTGTAAATGACAGCAAGCAAGGATGTTTTTGTTTTGCCATGTACAGCACCTAGATATCAGTAGGTCAATTACATCAAAGCCAGTCATCTAAAGCATGCAACATCATGCATCAGCACATATCATGGCAGCTGTCAAAAAAATTCAAAGATGCACAAACAAATAAATTATACCTACAGAAAGCACATAAAGCCTGAACATGAATGACATGAACAGAATCTTAATAATGTACATTCTGTGTTCACTTAAAAGGAAAAGAGACTACAAAAGCTACATCATTTACAGATACATTGGTGTGCCATGTTTTGTGCTGCTGAACCGCTCTGCACAGAGAGGCTGCAAATACCTTGAAGGCCATATGGAGCAAAAACACGGCGCTCTGTAAGAACAGAGAGATGCAGGGGCTTCCGGAACAGAAGCTCACGAACAACCCCGTCTCCTCCTGTAAACTTTCCCTGACCTCCTGTGCCTGGGTTCAGATGATACTTCTGCAGAATCACAGGGTACCTGCAACATCGAAATGATTATGGTAGTAAGGGAACAATAAGACGTTCAGCAGCAGGCAGCAAGCACTAGCAGATTGGCAATGATATGAATGAACGAAAAACGCATGTTCCCTAGCCTCCTTTTTTAAACACTCGACCTCCTTGTGACTTTGCTAGCAGTATGCTCACTGCCACATAAACAATCTGTATAAAGAACAGAATGGAGAGTTGAAATGCACTCATGAGAGAATGCAGGCAAACGATTAGCAACACTAATGACCTGTCTAACACAACACCAAGTACAAAATGCCATAACATCACTGCATGTATTTTCCATGTGTGCATTTTAGGAGATTGTGAATATCCAAAATTGTGAATACAAAGCAAATTTGTGTTCGATGCCTGTATTCAAATAAAGAAACTATGTATTTGACAAGTTTATAGTGTCAACATCACATGCATATTTGGAACTATGGCATTTGCAAGCACTAGCTTCCATTTCTTTTTTTTTTTAGCATAAGCTGCATAACTTATCAATAAAGCAGCATGGTGGCTTTGGGCACTGTTGATTGCTATTGTCAGCTGTGTGGTAGCGGGTTAGGTTTCTTCGTGTTTGTATCTATCAAACCTGTGAGCATTTGCTCCATTATGTGCTACTTTGTACACTCGTGCTATGGTTAGGCGCGGATCCAGGGGGGATGTCTGGATGTCCTGACCCTCCCTCAGACCCCTGTCGCAGAAAAATATGGCCACCAGCATTCTTCAAAAGTATTTTTTGCGAGTACCAGTGGTATCAGCCATGTAGAAGTAAAGCTAGCTCGCTCACAAGCTTAGTTGTACTCTGTAGGGGTGTGGTGTCGCGAAGTTGCCGTAGTTATTTTTTCTCATGAACACCTTGGACCTCCTGGCACCGGCCATGCCTTACTCGTCCGGTCGGTGGCGTCGAATGAACGAGGGGACGTCCCTTTTGCAAAGCACGCCGATGTCCACGCGAGCGCCTTCGCACCTGATTAACTTAGTTCCCCCTTGGGGTGTCATCGGTTGCGTCATTGGCTGTCATCGGTTCCATGACCAACCTGCTTAATGAAAGAGATCTCTCGCTGAAGTGTTCATATATAAATAATAACAACTAACAGCTAAACTAGGAACTACGTATAGGCAACTTTTTTAACTGTAGCACTCATTGTGATCACAGTTACACGTTGACAATATCCAGTACGAACACAGTACCGTTTGTATGCTAAAAGTTTTGCATTAAAGCATCGTACTGTTTTATTGTCGTACATTAAGCATAGGAGGCTCAAACCCGTCGGATCCGTTTGTCTGAGTGGGCGTTCTCGCGGAGCGGGGCAAAGCCTCGAGCTGCAGCTGCGAAGTGGGGGAGCGTGACGTCAGCGGTCAACGCCAGCACGCGGGCCTAGGATGGTGTCGCGTCGTTAGAGATGTGGCAGCAGATGTGCGCCTTGTGTAAAAGGATGACGTCGCATGAGAAACAAAACATGAAGACGCTGGCTCGCGCTCTCGGCTACTACGCCACATCTTTCTTCTTGTAGGTGGCGTCGTGAGTCTTCATACAAGGTGATTCGCATATTGTAAACAACCCGCGTAGTGGTTGCCACGTTGGAGCGGAGCGTTACGCCCGTATTCAAGAACGTTCCTCCAGTCAACACAACACCTCGACACAAGAGAGAAGATAGCACCGCCATCCCTCTACAGAAGTGGTCACTGAGCTTCACGATCATTCACGGGAATTCTTGAGAAATGTCGCGTCTTTATCAGTCGAGAGGCAGCGCTGTGCTCAACAAGGTGGAGTGGAGGAAGAGCTTCGAGTTGAGGGCTGTTTGAGAATACGGGAGTTAGTCCTCCAAAGCAAACGAAGGTGTCTCAGCCGAACACAAAGAATCTTCTTAAGGAAATCAAGGTGTCCTAACAGAACTCCAAAGACGGGACCCGTGCTTATGCATTTATAATGAACCTGCAACAGATCATCCCAAATTTTATTTTGTGAAATAATACAGGCTAGATATACCGGGTGTTCAAAATTAAGCTTCATGGTTTTCTTAAAATTAGGCACTGGGAGGCAGGTGAAGACCACCTGTGCAAATAAGTTATGTGGCCAGGGGGACACAAAGTGAGATGATAATTATAGCTGTCAGCAGCCACATTAACTAAAATTGAATAATAAAATTTTTATTGACTGCAGTAAGTGTATATGTTTGTATTCAAAAGTTAGAGGCAGTCATGCTTCTGCACAGTTTCACTTGGAAGAATTCTTCTAGCATGTCTGTGCTCCGAGATATCCAACTCCAAATTTTAATTGTTGTTTGCATGATTACGCATGCAAGAGAGTGAGGATTGGCGCAAAGCTCCTCCCTGATGTGATGCGGCTGTTGCATGCGGCGTTTAGTCTGACAATGGGGCAGAGGCATTGGCAAAGATAATAACTGTCCCCCTTCCCCTCACGGCTGGAGAAATGAAAAAAAATCAAAGAACCCGTAACCGCTGTCGTAACACGCGACCACACAGCCTGTAAAGCCTGTAAAGATGGCGGCAGCTGCCATGCCGAGATAATGACGTGAGCGGAGAAGCCGGAGGGCAGTGCTCGTTCGTAATAGTGACTAGACGAGCGGGCATGGTCCTTGACTGGGCTATGCAAATAAAGTGACTGCTGATTTCCAAGTATTGTAAGTTTTATTGAAATCAAGAGCAACAACTGCACCATCAACAGCAGAAACCTTTTTAGCTATGCTAACGATTATTTCATACTGCTGCTTTAAGTTTGGTGTTGTCATGCACAAATCTCATGACAAAACTTCACCCATCAAGATGTCAATACCCTAAAAATGTTCAAAATGCCTCCCTTCCACAGCAACGCAAAAGCATAAACCGCTCTCGCATTGACTCGATAACTCTGCGCAGTACTACAATTGAAATTTGGAGTCGGATATCTCGGAGCACGGACACGCTAGAATAATTCTTCCGACTGATACTGTGTAGAAACAAGACTGCCTCTAAGTTTTCAATGCATACATACCGACTTACTGCAGTCGACAAAAAATAATTGTTCAATTTTAGTTAATTGGGCTGCTCACAGCGATAATTATCATCTCACTTTGTGCTCCGCTGGCCACATAACTTATTTGCACAGGTGGTCTTCGCGTGCCTCCCAGTGCCTAATTTTAAGAAAACCATAAAGCTTGGTTTTGAACACCCTGTATTATCAGGCACAGCCGCCAAGCACATGGCTACATTGGGTAACGTCCTTTTCCTATAAGCTCACAGAAACCGATACCTGACTTCGCTACAGGTCTTCTTCCTCTTTCTGGGGTTTTAGTACGTGCCAAAACCAGTTCTGATTATGAGGCACGCCGTAGCGGAAGGTTCCGGATTAATTTTGACCACCTGGGGTTCTTTAATGTGCACTACAACGCAAGCACATGGGCGTTTTTTCATTTCGCCTTCATCGAAATGTGGCCGCCGCAGCCGAGATTCGATCCCGCGATCTCATGCTCAGCAGCGTAATGCCTGAGCTGACTGAGCCACCACAGCGGGCTACAGGTGTTGCTCTAGCCGTATAAAACGCGGGTTTATCGTGAGCAGAAACGGTGAATTTCGGTAAATAAGAAAGGCTACTATCATCATCATCATCGACAAAAGCTGACCCTCAGAAAAAACCTGGATCCGCCCCTGGTTATGGTAAACAGATGTTCAGGAGTCGGAAGGTCACGTGGCAGCAAATGTGCTTTTACAAAGCATGGGAAAATGGCAGACGACACAGACAATGAACTGAGCCACCTCACAACACTGCTGCCCACCCATGACCAGGACAGAGATTGCACACACGTCATCTCTAGCCTGGACCTTAAATTATTGAGCATAAGCTAGAATTTTTAACCATGCACTTAATCTATACACCACATGCTAGATCTAAAGGTGTACAATCAGCTGCAGCTAGAAATTCTGTGCTGGTATTGCATGGTGCGTTCCTATGGAAAATATATTTACAGCTGCATTCATATGCTCAATGTTTGGTACAGAAATTAGCAAAATTGCAAGAACAACGATATCACTGGTCATTAACATCTCACAGATTTGTAAAAACTACAGTCAAACCTTGCTATAATAAAATGGTTTATAACAAAATCTTCCTAGGGCAGGCCGAAAATAGGTGTTTTCCACTGACGTGTGTTCACTGTGCCCCAAGTTTCGCCGAGACATGCTGCCACTAGCGGGGTCGCTATTGGGGTCAGGTGCGTGCATGCTTACTGGTCAAGTTCAAATTATTCGGTGAACACCAATTTTAGGATTCAAATAACAAAATTTTGGGGCCATAGAAATGCATGGGTGCTGGCAGGGATCGAATCAACCGAAAATTGAATTAACAGGAGCTGAATTAACAGAAGTCAACTGTACAGGCATTCTACTGCACAGTGATATAAACGATTTTTTATGAAGATTTGCAAATGCAGACAACAGCATGTGTATGCTTTGCTTTGCCCATCCTTTAGCATTGCTGGGCTCATTCAACCTTCATGCCAACCAAATAGCAACTAGGCTCTTTAATGAACAGAAAGAAAAGGCAAGAAATAAAAGAAAGAAACCTGCGTTCCAAGATTTCTGGGTCCGTGATTCTAGTATTGGTCATGTGAGTGTGGATGCCACTGCGACCATGCCAGTGAGGCCCCTGAAAAACAAGACAAATAAATATTTATATAGCCTTCATCAAGTGCTGCATTTGGCAACGAGCTGAAAAGACAAGAGCCTGAGCCTGCACAGACAAGTGCATGACTGGCACATTTATGTGCCAAATGCATGTGTGATGATTAAGAGACCTGAAATGCCTTAATTGCGCTTTCAACCACCCAAACGACTTTCTTCAACAAAAATGCATGAAAATTGTATTCATCATGTCAAAAATTCTGTTTTAGCCTTACAAAGAGCCATGGGGCAGTTCTGAAACCTGAGGAGCATGTTGGAATGAGTGCGATACTATTAAAGAAATATATTCCACAAAAATATTTTAGGAAAGGTCCTAATATCAATGACAATACATCAGGAGTGCAATTATTACTCTCCTCATTCCCCCTCATCTCATCTGTTCTGTTCTCCTCAACCATGGTGGCACTGGCAGCAGTGCCCCACCTATCTCGCCTCTGTAACCTACCTACAACATTTTTCTTTGTTACTTTTTGTTTCTTTTCAAAGTGCACTTATGGTAACCTCTACTTAAGGTTGCTGCACACATCGCCAGTCGTAACATTCAGAGACAGGGACGTGCCACACTGAGCTATGGCTACACTGTGAATCAGACATCATGCCTGGGACCCTCTACTGACTGTTAACAAGTGCTCTTTAAGGTGGGCCTCTGACAAAGGAGCCCAGGAGCAACAAAGGAGCAGTGGTTTAATGCGTAGCATGCATTAAAACCCAATGCTTACCCATTTCGAAGAAGCATAAGTTGGCAAAATAAACTGTCATGTTGTCAATGGGGAAAGAACGAGCAAGATGGACATTGAACAGAGAAACAACACTTGCGTTTATTTCACACCATGTATAGTCCTTGTCTGCTGGTCCAGGTAACCCACTCCGCGCATGCTCTACTTTTAGTCTCCGCCACGGGTCGGTGGCATCCTCCATGAAGAGTGCACTCAACTAAAGCTCACGTGCATGACACTGCCATGACACTACACAATATAAAGAGAAACTCACACAGCCTCACTCACAAAACTTAATTTTAGCTGAGGGATCACTTGGGCTCAGATTCAGCAAGATCAAACCCAGCCTGGCTTACTCAGACTCAACCTCATTATAAATAAGGTAGGGCCAGGCTCACTTTGGCTCAGACTTTTAAAAATCAGACACTACCAAACTCGCCCAGACACAGACTCACTAAAATCTGGTTCAAGCCGCTCACTCAGGCTCACAAGTTTATACTCACTTGGGCTCATTCATATTCATGGAAACACCAACTCATTCAGACTCGTGGAATCAAAGGTTCAGATTCACTGATGCAGATGCAAAAACTCATAGCTCACTCACTCAGACTCAGCAGCTCACGGTAAAAGTATTAGCTCTATTAAAAGTTAAATCTACAGATAACGGTGTCACAATCGCCGGCAGATTGGAGTGAGTGAGTGAGTGAGTGAGTGAGTGTGTGCACGACAACTGTAATGACTGTAAAAGTCCAAATGTTTCTCTACTGGTGTACCAAGTAGTGTTTACCATAGATTGGCAGTGTGGGAGAATACTCACTCACACTCACTCACCATAATTTTTTCCAGGCCCCGCACTCACTCACGTTCACACTCACCTCCACTCAACTCACACTCACTAGCACTCAGTCGCACTCACCTCCACTCACACTCATCTGCACTCACATTCACTGGCACTCACTCGCACTCACACTCACCTCCACTCACACTCACTGGCACTCACTCGCACTCACCCCTTTGAAATGAGTGCGAGTGTGAGTGAGTGCACTCATGAGTCACTGTGCCAATCTATACCGCTCACAATTCGTGTATATTCATAACGAAGCTTCCAATGTAGCACCTGTTGCATCTGGAGTGCGCCAAGGCAGTGTACTGGACCCAGTTTTATATTTAATATACATAAAAGATTTGCCTTCCCGATTACATGGTAACATCCGTTTATTCACTGACTCTTGTATTTCGTACCGCGAAATTAATCACAGTGATAATCACCATATACAAAATTCTGCCTTTTCTTGGTGTCAGGAGTGGCAGATGACTCTAAATGCCCAAAAATCTGTAATGCTAACAGTAAGTAGAAAGAAACAGATATCTGAGTTTACTTACATTATTAATGACACATCTCTCACTTGTGCATTTAAGCGTAAATATTTAGGTGTCACTTTAACCTACACTCTCCGATGGGAAAGCCATGTTAACAAAATAACCTCAAGTGGAAATCAATGTACACGCTGAGCACTAAAGCGAATCTTCTTTCTGAGAAGACACCTTCATCTTGCGCCCCCAGATACAAATTTGCTGGCCTACAAAATGCTTGTTCGGCCAGTGCTGGAGCACACCAATATTGTTTGGTTTCCGTACCCAAAATAACTCATTGCAAGAATGGACGGGGTGCAGAGAAAGGCAATAAGGTTCTGTTTTAATAAATACAAGTTAACGGATTCATTGACTGAATTATTAAAGAGAGCTGGTTTATTAACACTGCAAAGTAGAGCAAAACTAGCACAACTAAAGTTTTCATTTCAATTTATTCATGGTGACATAAACATTGACGTATGCGTACTAAGTTCTTCGAATCGTTCTAGGTCAACACACCGAAAGCACTCTTGAACACCTAAAGTAAACACCTTTAACTCAAATTGCTTTAAATGTTCATATTTCCTTAAAACAATTAGAGAACGGGATGAACTTAGTCGTTCCGTTACTAATGCTTTATCTTTAAATAACTTCTTCACAACTTCGAGTGGCCGCCAACTTGGAACAGTGTTCGCTCGGAGCTTGCCCCTCGCTGATCATCGAAGAGGGAACGGCAGGTGGACAGGACGACGTATTATTATTATTATTATTATTATTATTATTATTATTATTATTATTATTATTATTGATTTGAAAACATATACATTTGACAGGAAAGGGAAAGCGAGGAGCAGGCTGGCAAATGCCACCGGAAGGGGCACAACACCTGCCTACTCTTTAGAAAGACGACATAAAACAAACTGGTTTAATACATCGCTACCGGCGAGCGAACATGGAGAAACAGAGCGACTAGTGCATGACAGCAACTGCAAAAAAGTTAAGAAGCTGAGTTCTTATCTACAGTGCAGAGCGTTCTCTCTTTATATCCCGTCCGGGTTTCTGTCTTCACAGCACTGAGTCTGGAACAAACAATGTCAATGCGTCTTTATGCTTTTGAGGATGCATTGGCATTACATGTGTGCTCACGCGTGGTGCACCGTGCATTATTTGTGTTTTGAATGAAAAAAAAAAAAAACTATTGCGCAGTGTAGCGCACGCGCATGGAGGGGGGGGGGGGGGGGGGGGGGGAGCGGGCAGCGAGCCAGCCAAGTCGGTATAATAAAAATATACAGAAAAAAAGGAGCAGCTATAGAGAGGAGAAGGTGCTGCGCGGCTTCCGTTTCTGTTGCCATGACGATGTAATCAACCATGTGCGCCGCCATCATTTTTATAGAGTATCGCCCACCTGTAAGGGCCGTAACTTAAGGGTGCCTTGGCATTAGCATTGAAAAGAGCGGCTGCACTAACTCGACCAATGGGAGCCATGCGGAGATCCACACGGCGGTCTGGAACACGAGACACTGTCTGGTCCAACCAGGAACGCAGGCGCAAGATAGGACCATAAATGGGCACAACCGTCTCATACGCGCTCCTGCAAGCACCTGGCACTAACTTGTCGCGCCGGCAGATGAGAAGGGGTGAGCATTCAAAGGAGGAGAGTAGGCACCGTTGGTACATACACGCACGCGCACATACAGCTCGCCTGACTTCCAACGGTCATGTCTCACCGACTCGTCGGCGTCTCCCTAAAGCCGACGAGCCTTACGCATCATGGCCCTTTGGCACCGTCTACAAACGTCTTCGGATGCCTGATTTTTTTATGTCTGTGCTTTGCGCTCGCGCTAACGGTTGCCACAGAAGCGCAGTGTAATATTAGCTATGGTGGAAATGAATGGACAGGCTGAGCAGTTTCTGTGAACAATTTTTTTTAAACCTGTATTGGTATTTTTGTTGAATAATCAGATCGCATCATTGCGCATCCTGTCATTTTAATGATTTCTATTTTTTTACTCATACCAAGCTTATTGCTACTAATAATTTCATGTATTAATTCTGCTAGTGTTTTAGTGATTTCCATGTATAAATTACTTGATTGTGCTTCTTTTGTATTTAGTATATGTATGCTCTCCCTGCAACGATCTCGAGATCGGCAGTATTCATAACATAAAAAATCAATGCTACGCGACTTCTGTTCGCCTGCTTGAGCGCATTTCAACCGCGCTCTTTTCACTGCAGGAAAGAAAATACTTTCCCACCCTTGTCCCGCCTAACAACGAGAAGGATTCTGTGGAAGAGCCATTCGCACAATAAATGCCGAGAACACGACAGAACTATAAACTACAGCAATGTAGTACGGGCAAGTTTGGCAGGGCTGGAGAAAGCGACCTGGCTTCAAAACACTTCAGAGTTGCAGCAGACAGAAAGCACAATGCGACAAAAAAAAAAAAAAGCGCAGATATTCTGCCGAAATGCACTGAACTCACTTGCTTCACGCAAGTCAACAGCTCTCTCATTGTTTCTAAAGTATTACACAATATAAAATATAATCAACGCCAAAGTCATAAGAGAGACCTGAAAGGTTCTTGGAAACCATCGAGTGGACGTATGCAATCTTAGCCACGGTGAAAACCCATGCGCAAACCGCAGAGCTTATTTAATGTCTCAACTCGCGTAACTCTATGGAAGCGGCTTCACGCCTCCCGAGCAAGCTCTGCAACTGGGAGAGCGAGTGTCAAGTGTCGAGAGGGAGCAGGGCTGCGCGGAGTTTAGGATGAGGAGATATGTCTTTATGCTTAGTTTTTTTCAGCCCTGAAGAAACTAGTGAATTGGAACACTTTGCAGATTTTATTTCACTTTGCTACCAAAGCAGTTTTGGGGGGAAGTATCACAGACGTGGTGAACAGCCCAGAATACTGTAATCCTAGAATTTACAACTGTAAACACGTTAAATTGAGCGTAATAAAATCTGCTGGCTATTGGCTTTTGTGCTATCTTTTGAGATTATCCTTGAGGTTTGCCAAGCGTCATTACATATGAAAAGTAGCACTGCTAGGCTCATGGACACGGGATCATTCCCCAGCCGCGGACCCCATTTCGGCCCCATTTCGATGGGGGCCAAATGCCAGAACCCCAGGTGCTCAAAGTTAAACCGGAGTCCGCTACTGCGGCGTGCCTGTTAATCATGTTGTAGTTTTGACCAGTAAAACCTCGGAAATTATTATTATATTTGAGAAGTTCGCTGAATCATGTGTAATTCATGCACCATAAATGCCAAAATTTTAAGATACTTTTAAAGGCCATTTTTAAAAATTATTCTGGTTAATAAAGTTATAAGGCCGTGATCTCCAATTCTCCTTAAAAGGCATTCCATTATTTCATTACCTGAGCATTCTGATTTATTGAGCAGTGCAAAAACTAATTCAAAGAGAAAGACATTTTTCAAATATAACCACACCACCAAGTGACGCTTCCCTGTGTCGGTTACGAGTTCTTTTACAGCGCAGTTGGGCATGTTCGACAAAAATTTCGAGAGAGAAGGCTGACGAGACTGTTTCCATGGGTTTACTGCCGACGAAGCTGCTCATCTGAAGTATGCCTGTTCCCCACAAGCACAACTGCAGTTAGGCGTTATGGGTCCACTTGTACTGCAACATAACTCGCGACTTAATGCCAGGCATTCCAGGAACAAAAAGCAATTATCTTGCCTTCAACTTCCAGAAAGATTCAATAACAGCTTTTGGGGCATAAGAGAATGCTATGTTGCGTCGCAACAGCTTTGCAGTCTCCGTCGAAGATATATCAGTGTGCTTGATTCCTTAGTGCCATGACGCCGCTTTCTTACACCCCGCGCGGCGGAGACAACGGTTTCAGGTGCTAGATGGGTGGTGAACAGACCAAGCACTGCTGTTCCGGGCTTCCAGCGAATGTTTCCTAGACGCCAGAGGTGTTTGCCTGTGATTTCGCCTCTCGCATTGGAACTGCGATTCACTGTGTTCTGACAAGTTCAAGATCTCGCTGCATCTGCCATCAAATCTGCTTTCGAAAAGGTGCACTCGAAAACTAACAAAGGTTAATTTTGGGGGTGTGTCGGAATGCGGTCTCTATGAAGGGTATACTAGGTTCTTTATTTTAATACGCGACTCGGCATCAGGGCCCTTTAACAATGCAGCCGATTTCCCCCAAGCAGCATCTCTCGTCGGCTGGACTGCCAGAGGTAGAGCATCCGTCACTTCGATGATGCTATCTCAGCCCCTAGGCGATAATGTGACCTGGCCGCAGCTTCCCAGAAGCGTGTCCTTGGGGTGGCAACATAGCCACGGGAAGTTGGAATGTGAGAGGCATGTTTACATGCGAAAAGCTCTCGCTTCTAGTAAAAAATACATGGAAAGAGCCGTGCGAGAGCTGTTCATTATTTCAACTACAGAGGATGCCGTCTGCGGGGCGCGGAGTTTGGGAAAATGTCATGATAGTGCCCGGAGCTCCAGCTCACCGATATATCTTGGTCAGAGTCCATCAACATGTTATGTAGCACCCTCCTATACGAGTGTGTGTGTGTCTACATGTGTGCATGAATATATATGCATACAAAGTAGTACAAAACTTTTGTGATGGGTCGGGAGTTGAACCCCTCCTCCCTTCCCACCCCCCTAGCTAGCCCCCTCTCTTGCTACGCCTACGATCACCGGCAAAGTACTTAGTCGAGTTCCAGTGGCGTGCACGTCAGCCCAAGTCGTCAAAATGGCTATTTGGTTTTGTTTCTCGTGGGGCCATAGTAATGACGAAGAGAGCAATAGTGGCGCTGCTGCAGCTGCGCTATTTAAGTCAGAAATAGGATGACCCAAATCTCGCTTTGCCGACGCTCAACGCTGGTCACTTCACTGTTTTTAATAAATACCATTACAGCCCCAACCTCTCTCTGCCCATCTCTCTGTCATTCACTCTGTCATTGATAGTGTGCATGCTTGCTGCCCATGCTCACTCAGCTCCCCTTCGGTCGGAATGAGCAAAGAGAGCGGGAAATAGAGGGAGACATTGACTGTCCGTATACTTAGTCAACCACTTAACGCCGAAACAAACACAAAAGGGAGAACAAAGCGGTATCTATCATTGCATCTTTGCTTTTTCTCCATGTATGCGAGCGTGCGTGTCTGTTACTCTGTGCTAACTTGGTTAGTCCCTCTTCCGCTCTGCCTATTTATATAAGGAGCCTGTACGTGTACGTTTAAGAGGGAAGCAGGAAGAAAATGAGGAGCCATTCCACCTTCTGAAGGCGGATGACCAGCGAAGGTGTAGCAAATCACACGGTATTAAGCGTCTTCACTCAGTGGAAGTCATGGCAAAATTTGCCCGTCATGATTTGGATATGTCTGCCATCAGCGCTCCAGCCCATACATATTCCCTGGCGTAATAAAGAAAATGTCGCAGTTTCGCCCGACAGGCGAAGCTTCGATTGCGATAGCAAATTAGTAGAGAGCTATACGAATAAACTTGTAAACATTCACCTACTAACTAAATAGACAAGCACGGTGTCACGTGCGCACAGGTAAACATGAACGCATCTCGCTCGATGACTGCGGAAACTCGCTGTCAGAACGGTGGAGTAAGGAGGCGCAGCTATATAGCCGCGAGCGAATTGACCTTCGCGCCGCCTCTCGCTTCAAAGCGAACTAAGCATCGAAAACACAGTGCATACGAAGTAACCGGCTCTAGTTAAACATAGTTCACGTCGCAAATCACTTTGAAGAGGAGGCCCGCGCGGGCGCGCACTTTTTCCACGTCGCAGGTCGCTTTCGAGATACGACACCCACGCGGCCGCCGCCGGAGCAAGACGACTCTACCCCCCCTCCCCTTCCCCCCGTGCCTGACCCGCGACAGAAGCAGCACGCTTCCACCGATATCACCTCTGCTTATCGTTCAAGCACTCACCACGTTCACACTCACTTCCACTCACAAGCCCTCACTCATGTTCACACCCACCTGCACTCACACTCATGTTCACACTCACCTCTATACACCCAGAAGCACTCACCTACGTTCACACTCGCAGCACTCAGTCACGTTCACACTCATCTCCACTCACACTCACAGGCACTCACCACGTTCACACTCACTTCCACTCTTCACACTCAGCTGCGCTCACACAGCACTCAGTCACGTTCACACTCATCTCCACTCACACTCACTTCCACTCACACTCATTGGCTCTCACCTCCACTCAAACTCACTCGCACTCACCTCTACTCACACTCACTGGCACTCACTCACACTCACCTCCACTCACACTCACTCGCACTCGCACTCACTTCCACTCACACTCAATGGCACTCACGCGCACTCGCACTCACTTCCACTCACACTCACTGGCGCGCACTCGCACTCACTTCCACTCACAGTCATTGGCACTCACTCGCACTCACCTACACTCGCACTCACTGGCACTCACTCACACTCACCTGCACTCGCACTCACCTCCACTCACACTCACTCGCACTCGCACTCACACTCACTCGCACTCACACTCACTTCCACTCACAATCACTGGCACTCACTCACACTCGCACTCACCTGCACTCACTTGCACTCGCGCTCACGTCTTTGAAATGAGTGCGAGTGAGTGTGAGTGAGTGCACTCATGAGCGAGTGCGCCGACCTATGGTGTTATACACTGAAATATCCACACAATTCCTTGTGTCACCTAGCATCTTCAATGTCTACAAAATTTTATATAAAGGGCATAAGTTCTTTGTTCACCTCAGACCGAAAGACCCGCACTCATGCATACACTGAATCCAATTCGTTCAGGACCTTGTATACTCAGCCGCACATGTTGCAGTCTTATGAACTCAAGAGCAATTGGAACCATATTCAACTCAGATTTACTCAAACTTACCCAAGCTCACATGAGCTTCAATTCACCGGTACTAGCTCAGACTTGTACTCACCCCCACTTCTACGCTTCTCAATTCACTCAGCCTGAGCCCTCAGCCTGAGACTCACTCAGGCTTGGAATCCTGCCCACTCAGGCTCGCTTCAACTTGCCCAGACACACATCCACTTGAGCCCACTGGAGCTCAATCAGACTTCCACTTATCAGTGGGTCTAAATGAGAGAGTCAGCGAGTCAGCTATAAGTGAGTTTGCCAAGTTAGACCTAGAAAATTTGGAAGAATGTGCATGCATGCACAAGCTTGCTCACATGAGTAATTCGTGGTCAAAAACGCAGGTTGGTGAACATGCTCATAAGTCAACTCACTCAGATTCAATCATGCAGACAAGAGCGATGCATGAGTATGAGTCTGAGTAAGCCCCATCGTGAGCCAGCAAGTGATTACGAGTCTGAGTATGAGCAAGCCCAAACGAGACTTAAAGGAAGAAGTCTGACTGTGAGTGAGTTGAAGTGAGTCTGAGCAGGTGCGAGTGTGTCGGAGCAAGTCCCAGTGAATTTGAGTTAATCTGACTCTACCTACAAGTGGAGTCCTCTGGAACAAGCAAAATTCCTAGTGTGAACATGTGAATAAAGGACTTGTGTATTATAGGGACACTAAAGAGAGAAATTACTTCACCTGTATTACTAAATTACCTTTCTACAATATAAAAAAGTCACTCTTTTCATGAGGTGAGGTTTGGTAAGCCAGAAAAGACACAAAAGTGAAAGATGGGTGGCGACGACGCCTCAAAGTTCTCGCACCAGCTCTCCATGACATCACAAATTTTGATGGCACCTCCTAGGGTCTTGTTAATTGTTTATCGGTAAACTTGAACTACATTGTGTTCTAAAGGAGCCAAAGATTGAACATGGCAAGTTTCTGGAACTTTAAGTGAGCCAATCTGGCCCAAATACGAAAACAATTTATGCAGAAGCTCCTCTAGGAGTTGTCTAAGTACGCGTAAGCATTGGGGTACTTCTTTATCTCCACACAGCCCAGTGTCATTACCAATGTTATGAAATTTGATCTGACCAGTATAAACAACAACGCTACGGCGACACGAACTGCTGCAGACAGTGGTGCAAGGTGAATTGATGACACAAGAAAACTACTGCAGGTGGCAGTGCCAGTTGCGCTGATGACGTTCCGATCATTATAAGGCGTTATCGTCTTTAGCGTCTTATTTATCCGCATCAAACCATTGTGAACCATGATCAACCATACTCCAGCGGTGGCTGCGTATAGTGCGGCTGCCAGAGCCCTATCTTGAAAGCAATCTGCAATGGGGACAGAATGCGGCGAGTGCTGATAGCTTCGTGTGCGCTGTGTTCTCGCTGCTTAGTTCACATTGAAGCGAGACGCACGGGTCTCATTTTGAAAGCGGTGGGGGACGCCGTTTCGTTCGCATTGAAGCGAGAGGCAGCACGAAGGTCAATTCACTCGCTGCTGCAAGCGGTCATCTTGAAAGCGGTCATCTTACATGACGGACAGACAGACGGATGGACAAACAGGTTTCCTCGTTGGTTAGGCATAGAAATGCTTACACATTTAAAAATACTTTGAAATCCATGTCATCACACTGACATACCAGCGCTGGGGTTTTGGCACAAAAATTAAAATGAAACTTCGAAGTTAATTTTCTCTTTAATAATCCACCTATTATCATCAAAATAACAAAAAATTATTTCTAAAAAATATACGATCAGTCTAGATTGACTTATACCCCTGTCACACGGACAGCCTTAACCGAGGTTAAGCTAACTACGGTTACGGCTGACCGCAGTTACCGCTAGCTACACGGCAGGCGTAACCGTAGTTAGCCCCCTAACCATGGTTATCGCAAACCGAGCTTGACAACCTCGGTTTACTCTCGCAAACCGACGAACAGGCAAGATGGCGGACGCCATGGCAATTGCGAGTGCACCAGCGTCGTCCGAAATCGCAATGAGCCAAAGGCGCAGTAACTGGTCCGACGCTACAACAAGGACATTTATACGCGTTTGGGAGGATCACCTTACCGCACTGCGGTCGAACACAAGGAATGCCCGAATATATGCTAAAACTCGAATCACACACACAAACCACTTGAGCACAGAAAACACACGACGTGACTTATTCTCAGCAAAGCCTACTGGCCATACGACACTTCTAACCTGTAGCAGAGGAAATAATGCGCACGAACTGCTAACACACCGCAACTACCACGCACAACAAAAAGAAACGCAATGGAATGCACTGGCTCTCGTAAAGGCTACTAACCGGCTACTAGCCACTGTAAACCAGCTACAGCAACCAGTGTTGAAAGACTTAATGTGAAACTCGCCAAGTTCATCAACATTATTTAGTTATAAAGGCTTGTAGTATTGAAAATGTGAGCGTATATTTTATTGCAACATTTATCTGCATGCTGGTTATTATTTCTTTATTATGCACAGTGAACTTCGCGCAAAATATTTTGCACACATGAGGACCACGTGATTGCATCGGTTTGCTTAACCAAGTCCGTGTAGCAATGGCAGACCGCGCTCGCGTTAACCACGGTTAACCCTGTAAACCATGGTTAAGCTTAACCGCGGTTATATCTGCTCGTGTGACAGGGGTATTAGTGTTCCTCTTTAGTGTCCCGTCAAATGAACTTTTACAGATGTAAAAAGCTAGCTTATGTAGTAAATTGTGCAGGAACTTCGCTGTTTGCTACACCAGTTTACAGCACATATATATCCTTCTTTACTAACCTCTTCAGTCGCTCACTCTCTCTATTTCTCACACACAAACACCAACACACACACCCACACTTATGCACGTGCACAAATCTGTTTTACCTGCAGCGGAACCAATGCAACTTGTTCATTATGACACCATTATACATACTATATCTGACTCTCAATCAAAGTATCCTTATTGTAAGCTGGAGATTCTGAGTATGGCTGAATAATGAGCCTTCAAATCTGAAACAAGACCAGGTCAGTCCATGATTCCATTAGTCTGAGTGAGTCTGAGCCCTTGATTCTGGAACCCTATTGAACCCAATTGAGTATGACTGTATGCAAAATCTCATGCACCTCAGTGAGCCTGCTTGAGATTTTTACAAGTGTGTGTTCGAGTGCATTTCGCGTTGTCTGATTTTCTTTAGTCTCAGTCTGAGTGAGTTGAGTTGGGTTTGACTTCTGCAATATTAAGTCCAAGTGAGCCTGGCTGAATATGAATTTGGTGAGTCTGAGTGAGCCCTAAGCTAAAAATAGATCTTGCAAGGAGAGTCTGAGTGAGTTCTGTTTATTTTGCCAACTGCCACCTTTGTACCACTCTGCATGCTAGGTCCACTTTTTGACAAAGCTTGGCTGAGACATTTGTATACGTAGCTTCAAGCTCTTCCCCAAGATTGCGTTTACTCATTAAGCTCAAGGAGTGGCTCAGGGTACCTTCAATTTTATGCCACAAACAAAGGAGCTCAAGGAGTGGCTCAGGGAGTGGCTCAGAATACCTTCAATTTTATGCCACAAACAAAACTACTCTTCAACTCATTAACACAGCAAACACTATTGCACTCTCAGTTCTTGGACTCTTCTTTTTCTTTGTTTCTTTTTTTTTCTTTCTTCTTGCCAAGTAGCTTGCCTTTAGGCATACTAAGTATTGGGTCACAGATACACACACAGATTTGTTTGTGTATACACAAACAGACAAACAGATACACAAACAGACTGAAATGCTTACTTACAAAGTCAATTACCAAAATTGGAAATGCATGTAATACTGTATTACTTGTTTACTTATGCAATAACAACATACACTGTGTGATCTATTTTAATGAAATAAGATTTTTTAAACTAGGATTTGAACGATGGGATGATGCTTTCTTCCCCATTCGTTCTTTCAGCACGGCGAACACTAGATGGATGAAACGCAGTTTCAGTCCACTAATAAAAAACTCAGATTGGCTAATTAATTCCACATTACTGATTTTAATGCCAAACTCGCCATGGTAGTATTGGAGGAGGATGCCGCAGAAGACAAAATCAAATTATGTGGTCTTAAAAATGCCATCCATTGTTCAAATTTTCGTCGACAAATATTCCCCTTATTCGCTCCAATACTGTAACTGGGCACGCAAACAGCTCTGGAAGCACCACCTGCATTATTCTCGATGCTTTCATGATGTAGAGCAGTTCGCTGTAAGGACCGGCTGAGGCATCCAATTCGTTGTCACGCGTTTTTATTGCAGGCGACGGTAGGTTGCCAAGAAATTGTCTTCGCAAGATAACAGGCGTGGATGTTGACGTAAAGAAACCAAACAAGGTGGAAAGTATCGTGTGGGCAGTTCTTCCTGCATGTTTCGTGCACCCAGTTTTAGGATTGAAGCAAAAAAAAATTTGAATTTTTCCAGACAAGTATTTCACCAACAGATAGCGTTCTCAAACTGCATCATTGCTTTCACCTCATGCAGCATCCTCCTTTAATACTACCATTGCAACTTTGGCATTAAAACCAGTAATTCAGAATTTAATTAACGAATCGTAGTTCATTAGCAAACTGGCCGTGATAGTTTTTTTGACCATCTAGTGTCCACTGTGCTGATAGAACGAATAGTGAAGAAAGCATCATGTAGGCTAACATCTGTTTTTTTTTTATCTGTTTCCACTAGAATAGATCACAGGGTATCTTAAAGTTGTGATAAGTTATGTATACAACAAAATTCTGACAAATGATAAAACATGAGGCAAACTCACAGCGCCAGCACCTCCTCCAATGGTTTCATAATAGCCAAGAGTATCATCTCCAAACGTTATGTTGTTCATGCAGCCCTGAAGACAAATGGGAAAACATGTTTTTTCATACACACAAGCGCCTAATATAAGGTCACTCAACAGAATTACCGACCTTGAGCTTAATGACTAATTATACTATCACCCTAAAATTTTCTCAAATCTGTGGTATAAAGCAATAGCTATGTAGAAACTTAAATACAGTATAGATCACTTATAACGTAACCGTTTATAGTGCAGAACTGGCTATAACGCGGCCTTTTCTGACTCCCGTTCACCCTCCCACAGAACTCCATGTATACGCATACCGCTTACAGTGCAGCCGCGTGAGACGAAATACTGGTTATAATGCGGCTTCCGCGGGAAAATCTCACCAACAAGGCTGGCAGCGAGCACGCTTCTCAACAAGGTGCGTGCTCCTGGCCGACGTATGCATTATTCAATGCAATCAAACTCTCCTTAATTCGGACTTTTTTGGCCGCACATCGGTTAATTCGGACTACTTTTGGAGCTCAGTGAGCGAGGAGCGCTGCAAATGTGCGATGCAAAAGAGAAAGAACGGCGCTGGCGTCCAACCAAAACGAAGCGACAGAGTCCGCATCGCCACAGCCATCAGTTTTGAAATCGTACGTGAATGACAGCAACGCCGCAACGCTTCGAGCCTATTTGTGTCTTTAACGCCTGTATTCTTGCATTTACCGTCGCACATAACACCACGTTGGCCGCGGGCTTTCCTAACTGCATAGTCGTCATCCACGATTGCGTCGATAACGGCCGCAGTTTTCTCCGCAACGGTTCTGGCGAATAGTATCGTTTTTACTCGGTACGCGCGTCGGCCGTGTGCCTAAAAAACTGCGTAGTTGCCATCGATGATTGCCTAGATAGTGACCGCGGTTTCGACTGCAGTTGTTGCAGCGAATGGTAGTTAATTTGTCAAGACTTGGTGCGTGTGCCAGGCACGTGCCTTCAGCACCGCAAAGTCGCCGTTTATAATCGCGTCGATAGCAGTCACGGTTTTTTCCGCAGCAGTTGTGGCAAACAGTTGTTTCGTTTTGACTCGGTGCAAAGCTGTCAACTTAAAGAGCACCGGCTACATCGCGATTATGTTTTCGCCAGCTCACTGGCGCAATCTGCCCTCGATAGTACAAAGCGTGTCTACATGCTTGGTCTACATGTTTTGCATACGTGCAGGGTTTGAAAATGGTTGTTTTGGTTATAGTGCGGTACCGCGTATAGTGCAGATATTCGCGACTCCGGCGACTTAGGCTATAAGTGGTCTACACTGTAAATATACTTTTTGTAATGTTCTATACTTGTGGCTGTTAATTCATTTTTAATGTATCCTTCCAGTTCTAAGCAATATTTCTTTTTTATTCATACATCACTTATTCATGCTTAGAGTATGTAAATAAACTGTCTATTTGCATACTGTTCCTTCTGAGCAATGTAACGCAATATCCCATAACTTCACTAATTTCAGGAAACAGAACATAAGTTTACGTAAATTAACTTGACTGCTCAGAAATTCAGCTAAACTCATTGCTTACACCACTGTTAGATGGAAAATGTTGTTTGTGGTCCTATGTGCACAATAAACAAAAACTGGAGTGGCAGTGGTACATTATGACGCCTGTGTCCTTGGGTTCTTGTGTTTCCACATTCGGGGGCAAATTATTGCAATACTACAGCATCAAAAGCTATGGGGATGGAACATGTATGACGATGCCAGTTATTCTCAGCATGTTGTTCTTGCTGTTCGTTTTACTCTCAGGCTTATTGCTAATCTTTTTCTACTGAATTTGGGTGAGCACAACTATATTTAGAAATACACGGGGAAAAATAGACAAGGATCATTCAGTCAATATCAAAACAGCAAAATATTTAAGAATGCTATTATTTACAGTATTAAAAGCTAATACTCGTTAGTTGCTGATACTCATGAGGTTGCAACATCAAAAGGCAAACAGTTGACTGAACTGATACTGCGTGGAGGCTCCCAAACTGTCCAGCTTATCATAAAATTTGGATTAATAGAGTTCATCAGGCCATCTGATGCAATTACATTCAGTTGTAACAATATTCATGAAAAGCACAGCCCTTGTTTCAACTTTCCTTTTTCTTCCCAACTGAATGAGATATCATCAATCCCATGGAGCACAAATTTTTGAAACAGTCCACTCAGCATTTAATTAGAAGTACGGGTGTACATAGTATATATTAAATTGCATTAAGGGCAAGGTTATGAAGCTGAACTTGGTAGTACTTTTTTTTCTTGCTGGAAATGCTTGGAGTTGCCATAATGAATCGCATGCAGCTCCAAGACACCAGAGGACAACATGGCATTTTTTTACTTTATCAAAGCAATGCTGTGCTCACTACAGCCAGTGAGCTCATTTACTGCCTGCCTTGTGCCATCCAGCCTTTTGCTGCATCTGCAACAACATTGCACCCAATATGTCTAGCTCATTTTGGGAGGCTTTTCTTGAAAACATTTTCAGACTGCCCTTTTTTTTCAGCAAATAAATGAATGTGGAGAACAAGTTTACTCCTTAGAATAGAGTTCTTCCATATACAATGCTGATTCAGTCTATTCCAAACCTAGAGGGCACAGGATGCATCCAGAAATAAGTGTTTACCATAGACCCCGATCTGCTGTGCTACCTGCACCTTGCAGCACAGGTGTTGATGAGATGCCAGCCTTGATATGTCTGAAATATGCTCTGTCATATGTGGCGAAATGTGGGGTGCAATTAATGCTTTCACCCATGGTAGCCACTGAAAGAATAGAACCTTGGCATAGTGAAATTCTACTACACCTATAAGTGAACCATATCCTTATCCATATTGTGCAATAGACGTTATGCAAGACCTGCAAGTGTGCTTCTTCACACACCTTCTTTGATGCAAGCAAGATGGCAGACCTTGGGCTGGAATCATAATTGAAGTACCAACATGTAGGTCAGTGACATTTTATTACTGTATTTTCCGGGCTATAAGTCGCACCCCCCTCAAAACGGCAGTTTTTCAAAAAAAAAAACATATATAAGTCGCACCGGTGTATCAGACGCACCTCTTCGTTTGGTAAGCGATTTTCTAAAAATTAGTGACGTTTCCCTTCGTGAACAGGGTGCATGCGCAAGTGTAAGAGTGCCATTCCTATATAATTGTGATAGCAATGATATGGCCACTCCAGGCGCATTTCTGCAATCGTGGTCACCACGATGTTCCACATAAAGTCCAAGGGCAATAACATCGTCCCCGCGCGCCGTATGCTGTATGCACGAGTGAAAGCGCGCGACGGTGAGCCGAATCGTGCACAAGGGAGGAAAGCGGGAAGGCAGCGCGGGAGAGAGGTGGGGGTGGATTGTACTGTAGCAACTGCGTAGTTTGCGCACCGTATCTTGAAAGCTATTTGTAGATGCAACGATTTAGTGGTCAGCCTGCCGTAACTTGCGTTGCTGCTCGGTCCTCGCACGGCACTCAGGAACTCGATCACGAGAAGAACCCGGTACCTCGATAGTGCGCACAGAACCCGTAAAAATTCAGTGGAAGATGAGGTCAACCCAGCGCGCTTCATGTGGCCATAGCCTGCAATTCGATTTTGATGGCAATTTTTCGGAGAGAAAAAAAAACATACATAAGTTGCACCGTTCTATAAGATACACCGACGAAAAATTCTGAAAAATGTCGCAACATATACACAGGAAAATACAGTATATATAATCTATTCTAGTCTATATTTAAAAAATGCCACAGTTTCTCCCAAAGGGCGAAGCATTGACAGCAGTAGCAAAGATACTATTTCACAAAGACTCATGGTTTTATAGGCAGTATAAATTGCAGTAAACATTTGTTCACTAACTAAACCTGTGGTGTCATGCATCCAAAGACACTGTAGTCTCCGGGTTCTCTCAAGCCGCCTTTGTCGTAAGGCTTAGGCTTGACGGCCAACTCCCTTGTGCTTGCCTTGTACTACCGGGGTTCGGCGGTGCAAGGACAGGCAGAAACACGACAACACACGATAGCGTAACAAGTATAAAAAAGGTTTATTGCTCCAGGGGAATTCGCGTGGAAGCAGGCTATAGAGTCGACCTCGACGTTTGTCGGGGTCGATAGTGGTCGAACGAGGTAGGGCGCGACAAAGGAGGGGAACGAGATGGTTACCTGAGCTCCGTCCTTCGTCGCGGCTCGCAGTCGTCTCCCATTTCTCCGGCGTGCGCCGGTCGCGCCGATCGCGACCGCCCCGCCTCGTTCTGGGCTCGGTCCAATGAGCGCGGGGCTCCGCGTACACGTCACCGCTGCGTTTGCAACCGGTTTCCAAGAGGATCACGCCACCGCACAGAAAGCCGTTTGGCTCCCCGAACGGGAAGAGGGAAAAAAAGGCGTCTGCTCTCCTCACTTCCGTGGCACGCGTAAGGACGCGGGAAAATATGAACCTTCATAATTCCCACAACACATATGAACAGAGTTCACTCAATGACTGTGAGCACTCAAGGTCACAAGTCTGGCAAGGTGAGGAGCATCAGCAGTAGGGAGTGTGTGCTTATCCCAAAGTGAATTACATGCTGCCGTTCCCTTTACCATTTCAATTGTGCCATGCCTCCAAAACTTGGCAGAACAGATGACCTCCAACACTAAACTACACAGGTTGCACATGCGCCATCATACCCGGGACAGTACAGCGACAGTAGCAGCAATGCCATCGACAATGGCAAAAGCATGCCTCAAGAGTGTCCATATAATTGATAAAATCTCAGTGCAGTTTTAAATGCCTTGTGGGTCATGAAGGCTGTGATTACAGGCTTCACGTTGATGGGAAGTCCTAACAAAGCTTTCACTCAAATAAAGTGCATCCAATAGAAGTGTCACACGAAATGAATCATACAGGAGAGGAGTGCAGCAAGCAGAGCTACAGCTTGTTGACAACACTATCAGAGGTAAGAGGAAAAGCTGTGTCTCCACTGACTTCTGTGCTCGAAAAGTCAGTAGAGCAGCTGAGAGACATAGCAGGCCTAGCCTTCATCTCAAATGAATACGTTTCAGAACGCATGCGAGCACCAGAACTATCATGTTAGAGTCACAGAAGTAAAGACACTGGCCAGTGTAGTTGTGCTGACAGCGGTGTGTCTTGCCATCAGTGGCACGTTACATGCATTTCACCACCAGTGTGTGAGGGGCTTTCAGCTCCTTTCATTGAGATGTCCTGTCCATAACAACAATGTCTATACTACTGAGACAAAAATACATGACCTTCTGTGAGCTTTGTGCTTTTTCACCCTGTTGATTGTCTGGACAATGAGTTTCCTTATTAACGAGGCACAAAGGCATTGGAAAAGTTTGGTGTTTCCAAAAATTGTCCATAATTCAAGTGGTCCATAATAATGAGGCATGACTGCACATTGCCATGGTAAAATTTGCCGACAGAAACTGACACAAGAATTTTTTTTTTGTGTGTGTAAAAGCAACACTGTGCAGGGGTGGGATTGCCCAAAGTCATTTTGGAGCAAGTAATATTGCATTTTGGAGCAGCTTGGAGCAGACTAAATTTCATTTTGGAGCAATTTGGAGCGGACAAAATTTCATTTTGAAGCAGTTTGGAGCAGGTTAATCTGAATTTTGGTGGAATAATGGAATGTGGCAGCACACTTCGAAACCACGACAAAACACAGAATAAACCAACACAAAGTGCATAGTAGAAGCGCTTTGTAGCTAAAGCATACTAGAATACGGAAGAGTGGGTCAAGTGGTGGCACGGCACATGCTTTCTAGTAAAGTCGAAAACATCGGTGGCACTACGATCGAACTATATATTCCCACGCCGAGGCTTATGATAGTGGAAAATGTTCTCAAATCAGGTGGTTCTCATCGTCGGCGTTGCCGTGATGTTATGTATAAAGTCCATGGGCGATAACTTCGTCGCCGTGCGCCTTATGCTGTATATGCGAGTGAAAGCGTGCGAGGGTGAGCCAACGATGGCAGCTCAATCTTGCTCACGCAAGGCACCGGGGGAGGGGAGGGGCGTTCTACCCTGGCGGCTGCTGGGTATGGCTCGGCCGTGCGGACCCTATCTTGAAAGCGATCTGCGATGGGGACAGAGTGCGAGTGCCGCTAGCTTCGTGTGCACAGTGTTTTCGCCACTTAATTCACGTTGAAGTGAGGCAGCACAAAGGCCAATTCGCTCGCTGCTGCTGCCGCGCTTCCTCAATCCAGCGTTTTGACAGCGAGTTTCCACGGTCATCGAGCGAGAGATGGTCATGTTTGCTTGTGCGCGCAACACCATGCCTGTTAATTTAGTTAGTGAATTTTTACATGCATACACAGCCGATAAAGCTACCATCCTTACTTTGTATAGCTGTCTACTAATTTGCTATCGTAATTGACACTTTGCCTTTTGGGCAAAACTGCGACTTTTTATTCCAAACCCACCATTAGCCCTTCACGATAGGTAAAAATGGCTCAGGCCTCGCCCATATGGACTTAAAGACAGATTGGAATAGCTTTGCTTTATACCGGCCCTGGGGACAGAGACGCCCGCCAGCTGAACTTGCTGCAGTGTGCGCGCGCTGCAGCAGGTTCAGCTCCATAGTTCGCTCACGGCGCCCTCAGCCTACATTTTGTCGTTTTGCGCCTCAGCTAGATAGTGCTGCACCACTCGGCCCACTCAATCGTATTCAAGTACACACTAAATACAGCCGCCACGCTCGTCCCGATAGCAACGACAACAACCGGGAGAGGCCACGCGCGCACTGGCCACTTGCCGGAAGCGCCAAAAGTCCAGTGTTATAAGCGCGAAAATTACGAAAAACTGCGGGAGGCGCCATCACACGGTGGCAAAATGTGAACGGCTACACTCTTTTTCGGAGAACGAATCAGCTCGCTGTTCATGGCCACTGCAACGCACACATGCCAAGCCTTTCTGGCGCAGCGTGGCACAATTACGGTAAATTTTCTGTGTTTGGCACAGTTTGGAGCAGTTTGGCAGGGGAATGTGCGTTTGTATCAAAATGGCGCAATTGGCGCAGGAGTCCGACCCCTAATACCCCTGTCAGACGGGCATCCGCAAACTCCTTTTAACGCCATCGCCTTTATCTTGAGGGAGATGCATGCGATGTCACACGGTGGCCTTCCACTAAGGGAGTTTGTAGGTTCTTGGTGTTTCGCAGGAGACCAACCACCGCGGGTTTGAGCTTAGCGAGCCACAGGGCCGCATCAGCCGTCGCCTCCAGCACAGCTCGCACGCGAGCTCAGAGGCCGCAAGGGGCTACCGAGTGACGCACGCAAAAACACAGTAAAGCCCTGAGTTGACGGAAACCGTTTATTGAATCCGTCGGCACCAGCACTGCACAAATGCCCGGGCGGCGGGGAACCAAAGGGGTCCCCCGCACCAAGGGCGAAAATACAATAACAGGCACCTATAGCACGTCGCGGCGAGAGCACAGGCTCAAGCTGGGACACGCCGCTAGGAAAAGTCCCGGCGGCTATGCTAATGGGTCAACTCGCGAGAGCTCAGGCAATATCCTTCGGCTTAGGCTTTCGGAAAGTGCGGCTCGGCGTGGTACGACCTCGCGCGAGTGCTAGGCACCGCTCGTCGGCTTAGCGTCAGGAAAATGATCAGCACAAAGTACGCGCTCCCCGCACGGGCAAAGGCACCGTGCGCGAACCTCAGTCCTAGTCACAAAGGTGTCGGCGGACGAGAGGAAAGCATGTACGTACCGTACGCTGGTCCCTGGAGAAAAGAGAGCCACGCTCCACCGCTAGCAACCGAAACGCGGCCGCCGTGATGTCAGCGCCCCGCCCTCACCGCTAACCGCCGCGTGCACAGCGCCACCGCGGGAACCGGTTAGGCGGCACGGGCGGGGAATAAAGGCGAAGGACGGCAGAACAGGTGAAGCTCGCGCAATGGCGCCGGCACCTCCTTCGATCCCCACAAGTTTAACGGAGATTTTGGTCAAGAAAGATCGGCAATCTCCCTCAGCGGCTGAAGGGAGTACTCTCGTGCCCATGCTTGTTGTTGTAAAGCTGAGAATTTAATTATGGTTTGCATTAAAAATAATGTCGAGTGTTTTTCAAAACAGTTCTGTTGAAATAAATAAATATTCAAGTACAATTCACCAACATTTATGCTTGCTGCTGGACTATACTCTCGACCTGTAGGCTATAGGCTTTTCTTGACGTCTTCCGCTTCATCACTCATGACTGACACGGCACAGTGCACAAAATAAAATAAAAGCTCACAAGATCACAGTGCATGAAATGTTGAGTATTGTTCGGGTAAAACAACACAGAGCCGTGCAAAGCCTACTCCCCACGCCGCAAAGGAACACAGAGAAGCACAGGTTGGCTAGCGTCGCTGTCAGCACTGCTATGTTTAGCGAGCGCACTTTGATTTTTAGCGAGGTGTATGTTTTTTGCATCAAATATAATAAATAGTATTTTTTATGGAAGGAGCATTAATTATAATAGCAACGAGCATAATTAGAAGTTACATTTTTGTAATTCTACAAACATCAAACGCCGCTGACAGCACCTCTGTCGGCTTCTTTTGAAAACTTGTTATTGGCCGTGTGACACGGCCAAAACTTCCTTGAGGTCGAACTCCCTTTGGAAGTTTCGCGCTCCCTTATCCTAAAGGAGTTTGTGGGTGCCCGTGTGACACGGGTATAAAAGTGGCATACTTGCAACATTGATTAAAGTAATCTTCGTGACTGTGATAATTAGATGCGGTTGATGTGTAGTTCTGTTCTCAATCTAAGGTGAAATTTACTAACAAGTAACACACAAAATAAATGACGGCAAAAGGAAACCTTAACTTGCCTGTGATGCAGCACATGTGTTGAAGGCATGAAAGACAACATCTACAACTCTTTGTGAAGTCAGCACATTGCCTCCAACAACTGCTGCATCTGCAGAAGGGTTGAGCAGTGAATTCCGGGGCAGCACCACTTTTACAGGTGCCAGGCAGCCCTGCATAACGAAATTGTGGTTAATGTACTTCTGAAGGAAAAGAACACAGTGATTGAATAGCACCAAACACTTGAGGTGTGATGTGACAAAGGTAAAGGCTCTCAATTTAAGCCTTGTCAAAAAATACCCCTTCCCGCCTCTCCCCTTTCTCAACCAGCCTTACAATTGAAATCTCCAAAATAAAAGACAAACGAAATATTGTTATACACAGCTAAAGCTGAGAACATCACAAGTTCCACTAGCTCAGTATTCAAAATGTAGAAATTGCAGTAATTTAATGCTCTTACCAAATTTCAGAGATTATTTGAGCTGGTAACATTCCAAATAAACTATTTTCATAGCAATTATACAATTGCTAAATTTCTTAAATTATCAAGATAATGTGTCATGTTTCTATAGAATGTGTTGAAGTTGCTATGCGAAGTAATGAAACACCTTTTCGCAAGGACTGTCACAAAATTTCTGTGGGCAATGAATGAGAACTAAGAAGAGCTGTTTCACTATCAGCTTTAAATGAGTGGAAGGAGCCAGATAACTAGTAAGATAAGCTGTATTTTCCAGACTATAAGTTGCAGCTCTTTTCTAAAATTTTCGTCGATGCGTCTTGAACAACAGTACAACTTATATGTGCATAAAAGCATGCACGCTGGTGCAACCATTATAAGCGTTTCTTTTTTTCGTGCGTACAAGAAACCGTGCGCAGCACCACTGTGAAAGAAATAGAATCTTTTATTAACAGTGCAGCGACTGTGGTGACAGATGTTAGCTCTAGGGCTGGCCGTGTAGACAGCACAGTGGCAGCCAGCTTGGCCCACCTGATTTTGTTTACTGAACTTTGTTTAGTGCCCTGAAATGGGTATGTATGGCATTTTGCGATGAGTGTACAATCTTGCATAATCACGTTTCATCATGCTGATCGAGTTAAGATAGGTGCGTCTTATACACCGGTGCGACTCATATAGTGACAATTTTTTCTTAGAAACTCGCGGAAAGTGGGGGGTGTGACTTATATGCCGGGTAATATGGTACTAATTTTTAACCTATTCAATTAAACATACAAAGTAACTTTTAATTAACACCCTCATGTAGTTACCGACAATCAGAATTTTATAGCTTTCTAGGAAGCAATTTGATATTAGCATTTGAAACTAAGCAAAAGACTTTTCAAAAGTCTTACAGTGCAAGAAAATCTCACTTTTTTCCACAAGAAACAGACTGGGAACTTGGGGAATGCCGACAACCATGTGAAAAGGAGAAGTCAAAGATGGTGTGCAGCAATGTTTCACTGTCTCTACTTCACAAACATAAACATCTGCTTTATTTAACTGTTTTTTTTTTATTATTTTCAATAATAAAAAAACAAAATTATTTTTTCATTATTGCCAGCTTTGTGAGTGTCACTCAGGAAAATCTGTTTTGACAAACCTTTTACCTATTATCACAACCTAACAGAAACCCACAGCTTCAATTTAAACCATAAATGTGCTTTTCTGGTTACATTTACATATATTCATTTATTACAAATTATCACTTTTCAAAACGTTGCTCCATTCACCGCAAGCTTTGCTTAGCACAGTAGCCTAAATGATGTTCTCCTTTCATGTATAACAATTATTTGCCCTATTGTAGATTGCAAGCACACTGACTCACTTTCAGGCTCACACCAGTGAATTGAAAACCCTTAGAAAATGAAAAAGTGCTGCTTTGCTTGGCTGCTAATCAATGGGGTAACCACTTTATAAGTGGAATAGCCACACAGGCCCAACGCCAGTTTTCAGTAGCTGGAAAGGTAAAAAACATGGTCTTCTACAGGAGGGCTCACAAGGACGCAGAAAACATTTGCCACTACATGCTGCCAAACATCTAGATCACTGTATGCTTTTGCATGTCACATTCAAGACTGTCTTCAATTGCCTCAGTTCCACCAGGTCAATTCAGGTTCAGAAAAAAAGTATCCCAACAACAAAAGTGAGGACTTTGACACTGCTGTCTTAGCATCTGTCAGCATTAATCCTCAAGCAAGAGTAATAGAAATGGCAAGGGCTCCGAAACAACCACAAATTTAATCTGGAAGCCTATTGCCTGGCACAAACACCATCTATACCATGTATGCTTGCATCAAGAAGTGATAGCAAATGACTTTTAGAAATGGCCAGATTTTTGCACAGTGTTATTTTGACTTATCAGGCCTGCTCTTGTAGAAAGTAAAATGAAAAGTTGCACAATGCCCATACTTGTGCAATATTAACCTATAAAGGCTACGCCAGCATACGCACCAAATGAGATGGGCAGCTAATGTGTGATGTGGCATTTTTCAGGGTCACATTCTTGGTCCATACTTAACTGATGAAACTTCAACAAAAGGCAAATACACCCAGTGTAAAATGTGTAGCGTCAGAGCTGTTCTTCGAGTTCCCAGCAAGCACTTAAACACTTGCATGTGTTTCAAGACCAATAGAGCGCCACATTTTTTCACTTCTGCTTGCAACTTCCTTGATTGAATTTTTTTGGACCAGTGGATAAATAAGATAATGTGTACTGCTGCCTGGCCTCCAAGGTCTTCCACTCAAGCTCAGGAATTCCTTGATCAAAACATCCTGAACTTTATGAATCAGACAATGCACAACCGTCACCTGCCCTCCAATGGTTGCCACATATGTTGCTCCTAGATTTGTTTCTTTCAGACTATGTGAAAAATAAAGCTTTTGCATTTGAACCCACTAGCCACGATGATCTGAAGCAGTATTTTGAGACGGCTCTCCAGAACATTTTACAATACATGTATATGCATTTCGTCAATGCAATGAAAAACTGATTTCTTATTTGTATTACAAGAATTAAAACACACCTGTTCTGATCATGATGTTTTGGTGCCTATGGTGTTTACTGCTTTTCAGATCGACGCATTGTGGGAATTGATTTGAGCAAAGCTTTCATTGGTGTTTGCGAGGAGCACTGTTCTTGTTTAGCGACCATTTGCAAGCATAGAGCACACAACCAAGTTGGACACATTTTCACCAGCAAACACCTCGCACAATATACTGTATATACTTGAGTAAGGACCGCACTCGTGTAAGGGCCCCACCTCCTAACTTGGTCATGATAGCAGTGCATGGTAAACGAAGGCAGAGAAAGAGATAGACGACACAAGCTCTGCCCTCAGCACTTGTCCCATCTATCTGTTTCTGTGTATTCATTTACTGTGCGCTGCTATCATGGATATGTTCCAATTCGCCCGATTCGCAGCCCTAACTTGGGCCCAAAATATGTAAAAAAGTATCTCATACAGTCCAGTGTTGTGTACTACATATCTGCAAGATTATCTGTATTTTTGTCCTGTTTGTGTGTTGCTGGCACCATGCACCACTGCTTCTTTGAGCCGGTCACTTTCACCACAGCATAACCTGATTTCCTGCGGTGGAAAGAAAATGCCTAACCGCGTACGAGACATTTCTAATGCTATGGACGGCACTGAGAATAACTAGCACTTTGAAGATGTCAACAAGTCACACGTGCAAGCAGCAGCAGCAGCAGCAGCGATACTGATTAAGACTGCTAAGTTCTCACAAGTGCATCCGTGGACAGACACAAGATAGCATGCGGTTATAATGACAAAAATACTTTTTCCTTTTTAGCATATGGGGACCGAAAATTGAATTGCAAATGGCTTACCCTTGTGTGGGCTGCACTCTACCAAAATTGTTAAAAAGAATGAGGCCCTTACACAAGAGAATACAGTAAGCTTGTGGCACTTGAATATGTGAATCCTACACTATGACGAAGGAATCTGCTTACTAACTAAACATAAGTGGTGTCATGCACCCAAGGACACGCATGAAAAAAAAGTTCACGAAATGACCACAGGCACTCGTGGTCACAACACTGGTATGATGAGCGTTGGCAACAGGGGGCGCACAAACTCATCCTAAAGTGAATGTTCTTTGTCAATATGATCAATAGACTATTTGATATATATTCAAAATTTGGCACATACCCATACCCTTAAAAAATTAATACAAGCATAAAACTTACACACATGCAATATAAAAAAAATTTTAAGTTCAGATTTCTGGAAATGCAAATTTTGAGCAGCATTTACCAGTGAGAACCAAGTAGACCAGTCCATATTGAATTGAAAAGGACAAACCTGGTTTAGTGGCAAGTCATGTCCTACCATGCAGCGAAGACAATACAATATTGCTGAGAGTGTCACTGCACGTGGAGCATTCAGGTTGCCATGCACTTCACGGCCTGTCCCAGAAAAGTCGAACACGGCTGTTCCCTATAACAATCAATCAACCTATCAACCAACCAACCAAAACCAACCAACTAATCAATCAATCAATCAATCAATCAATCATTTATTTATCATGCCCAGGAACAACCCTAATGTCTGAGTGCTGGAGCATGCATACATTAAAAAGCAAAAAAAACAAAAACGCCAGGGAATATAAGTAAAAAAAATGAATAAAGAGAACAAGTTTGAACAGAAGAGTTTACATACAATAAAGCACAAGGTACATACAAAAGAAAAAGGAGGAGAAGGGCAGTCGAACAACTGTGAAAGTATGACAAAACAACGCAAAGCTCGCAAAAGAATAATGACAGCGAGTTATGCTAAATATTGAGATCATGAAAATAAGCGTGACTGTATTCTGTGGACGGCTGCGCATTGGTGTTGACAGGCAGGAACAGGGAAAGGTCTATGTTCTCTGGTGATCTTGCGCGAAGTACGAAACATGATACAACTGAGGAGTTCAGAACAGGTGAGGATACCATGTCGGAGTTTGAAAAGAAACAAAAGGTCAGCCTGATTACATCAGCAGCGAAGTAAGGGCAATGACAATAATCCAACAGTTCTAGAACAAGGTCCAGTGTTCGTGTTAGCGAAGTAGTGATGATATATGCTTGGAAACCTTTTCTGGACCCGATCTATAATCAATCAATCAATCAATCATTTATTTATCATGCCCACGAACAACCATGAGGTCTAAGTGCTGGCGCACGCATACATAAAAAAAGAAAAAAGAAAAAAAAATGGCATTGGAATATCAGTAAAACAACACAATGAATAAAAATAACAATCTTGAAAAGAAGAGTGTACATACAACAAGGTGCAAAATGAATACAAAAAAAAAAAAATGAGAAGGGCAGTTGAACAATATGTGAAACTATGACACAGCAACGTGAAGCTCAGAAAAGAACAATGACAGCGTGTTGTGAAAAATATCAAGATCATGAAAGTAAGCGTTATAAGGACTCTGTATTCTGTGGACGGTTGAGTGTTGATGATGAGAGGCAGGAACATGGAAAGGTCTATGTTCTCTGGTAATCTTGCACGGAATACGAAACATGACACAACTGAGAAGTTCGGGGCACGTGAGGATACGATGAAGGATTTTGAAAATAAACAGAAGGTCAGCATAATTATGTCGGTAGCGAAGTAACAATAACAATAATAATAATAATAATAGTAATAATAATAATAATGATGATGATGATGATCAAACCAGTGAGAAAACATGTACATTCACAATTTCACTTAGTTTGAATGGCAATTATACAAGCTTCTTGAGCATGCATCGTTGTACACGTGTGTAAGCAGCATATCTAATGTAAGGTAAAGCTTTCACAACTCGATATTGGTTTAGCATGAATCCATCCATTATTAAAAAGAATGTTAAGGTCGTCCAATTTTTAATGTTAATTTTACTAGACATTTTGGACTGCCAGCATGCTGCCCCTATCCGGAGAACTTGTCCTCCGAGACCCTTGGCACTGTGGTGCGAGTTCTTGGCATCACTGCTCGTATTTGCAGCCTGGGAGTCTGACTGCACTTGCTCATCACACATGACTACTTGTGCCAGCTATTTCAACAAGATGCTGACAAGGCCTGGTACACTATCGTGAGTTTTTACCACAGCTATGGCAGGATAGCACGCTTCCCTAGGCCAATGGATCCAGTGCACTGAGGAGGGACCCAGAAGAACATGCAAATTCTTTATTATGAAAATACAGAAGCTGAAAGCAGTGAGCAGTGCTGACAAGGCAAAGTATTCAGTATTTGCTTTGCACGGAAACATGGCAATGAAGGGAGTCACCATGTTTCCCAGCGGGATACATGACGGGTACCATAAATTTTTGCATTTACACTGCACAATGCCCAGATGAAATGACAGTCGAAATATGCTACTATTACAACCAAAATACACTCTTCTTCATAGTCATCACTAGAGACCGGATTTTAGGCAAATGCCCTTTTTGTTCCTTGCACTCCTATCACCCCACTTTGATATATGAGCATGAATTAGAGGTTAAGGAGGGCCTTTATAGTGTTTTTATAGTGCCTATACCGTAAAATTACGAGCAAGCGCCCCGCTCAGGCAAGTCGAAATTACCAGCAAAGTTATAATTAGGGGGCCGCTATCCCGGAACGGCACCAAAATTCAAGATGGCAATGACAAAATTTTCCCGCCAAAAAAAAAAGAACCGCAGTGGGAATGGCTTTAAAATTTTATTGAACATGAACTTTATTAAGCCAAAGATTTGTTAGTGGTGTTTATCACTCTCAAAACCATCGAAAGAACTACAGAAAGAGCGCATCGACGCTGCACCGACGCGTCGCCGCGACCGGCGAAACGAACAGTGGTTATTCAGCTTCTATTACAGGCAAAATTATGTCTGCTAGAGTAAAGTGACGTGTAATGTTCACTTTATTAATAACCATGTCCACAGTGAAACGTTTAGCACTAATGAGAGTTCCGATACAAGTCAAGCTCAGCTGCAGTGCATGGCTACCGACGGCGGACAGCGAATCGCGACTCGGCCATGCTCGCATCGCAGCTGGTGGCACTGCAAATATCAGCATGTTTTCTTCATCGTGTGAAATTATTGCGAGGAGAGGGTAAAGCGGCAACGATGGTAACAAAACATTGCTGCTTGGGAGCGTCAGCGGTTCGTTCTGAAGCGCCGTCTGCTACAGATTCGAAGTGAACTGGAAAAGGCCTAGCGACGATATCGGTGGCGAGTGATTAGCAGCAGTGAAGCTGCCGGCGACGCCGAAGCGTAGCCGCGACTACTCCTCTGTCGCCGAGTGGTCACGTCGCTGTGCCGCAGGGTAATCCTTTGTGCCGTGTGAGAGGCAGATCTTCGCTGTCGGCCGGCGGTCTGTGAACTACAGACCGCCAGCCGCAGTTCGCCCCGATGCGCACGTGTGCCCGCTGGTGCGCCTAAAGTCCCTAGAAAAAAATATCTAGGAACTTTAGGGGCGCCGGGTGCGACCATGATTCGATGAAATGGCTCATCGGGGCACCCCGATGCGCACCGGTGCGATGTGCTGAATTTGCCATTATTTTCGTGGACTGGATGTGGCAGGCCAGTGTTGGTGCGGAGGGAGAGGGGGGGGGCTGCTTTCCCGGAACGGCGCGGACATTTGAAATTGGCCGTGAAGTTAGGGGGGGGCTCTTGCACGGGTGGGGGCGCTTGCTCGGAATTTTACGGTAAATGCCTATTTTGGCGTTTGTGCCTAAATGCCTATAAACGCCTATAAATGCCTATTTTAAATATCGGCGCCTATATGAACATGATTTAGCCTCAAGTTTCAGCTTTCTAATGCAGTTAGAGATCGTTATTCATGTTGCCGGATAACATTGTTCGGAACTCTATGGGGTTCAACCTAGTCCTCTAGTTCAACCAACTCCCGGAAAACAACCGCTAGCAGCAGTAAAATGGGACGCGCCGGCCAGTATACGCTGCCGCGCTGACATGGCGCGAGCGGTTGGCGAATGTGAAACCGCGCAGGGCCGTCAGGGGAAAGGAGAGTGAAGAGCAAACGAAGGAAGAAAAATGTGATGGGCACGCGGCTTTTGTTTTGTTTGTAATTTACTTTGTAAGGTGTTCATCGCCCATCGAGTGTTCCTTCTCAGCATACAAGATGCCAAGTGACAAGAGGCACAATTTTGAATCCAGAAATCTGGAGATGGTGGTGGTTTGCTATTATTTCCACTATCTTCACAGTGATTCATAGACTTGTATTTGGCCGTGTTGGGACGTGTTGCCTGTACAATTCGGATAATGTCATTTTATATGAGAAAATTGCCAGAGTTGTACTACCTAAGAGTCTTAATGTAAGAACATGTTAATTTCTTAAGAAATAGCAGTCTGTCTTGCATTTATTATTTGTCTGTTTTTGGTGTATCCTAATTTAATTTCGTAAGGCAGACATAAAGTAGCGCTTTTTTAACCAGTAGTCCCAGCTTTCAAGTATTCTTTTTTATGCCTTTTTCACTATATGACACGCTCGAGTACAGTGGCCATTGAACATGAATATGAGCAGTGTGCTTGTTAAATTAAGCCAATTGATCGTCATTAGTCCAGCAGTTTTATGGGATAATTGCACGGCTATGTTCAACTGTTGGCGCATTTGTGCCATCATAAACAATACCATTTCTTGTTTTCCTGTCGTAGATACAGGTCGCGCACGTCTTCGTTTGAAACTATATGCATTTATGTAAAAATTTATTGTGCCTATATTTACGACGTTGGAGGCCTAAAACGTTGTTTTGCCTGCCTATTTTTGGCGCCTAAAACGCGCTTTTTTAATGCCTAAAGATCTGGCCTCTAGTCATCACGAGTGATGCACAGCTTTCTCAAGTGCAGTGGTGGTGACTTTAAGGTGCTGCATGGGGCTAACCAGATGTGCACTATGCAAACTTCAGCTATCACGTTGGTTATATAATGCTCTACAGTAATAAATGCTGAAAAAATGTAAACAAATAAGTTTTATTTACAATATGAAGTAGCACTTTTCAGTTCAGAGCTCCAACTGCCAGTCACAGATTATTTTTGGGTGAGAAAGCTCAAAATACCTAGGCATGTAGAGAGCAGCGCTTCATTTTTCATACTTTCACCTGCCGTCACTTTTTTTTTTTACTTTTTTTTTTGCATTGCACATTTTTCACTGCCGTGATGGAACCTGATGCACACTATGCACTACATTTGGCGGAATCTTACATGAAAAATTCACCCACTGCGCTGTTTCAAATTGCATAGGTGTCGAAATGGACACACAAACATTGCACAGATATCAACTAAAAAATTTTAAAAATAAAACCACTCCTAAAGGTACACTTAGCGTCATCTATTGAGAACATTTGCAAACTTGTGCAATGTATAGTGGCTACCACAGCATCCACGAATAGCTTTTTAAACTAACAATAACTCCCACCCAGTGTTTTTTTTTTTTCTATATGTAGCCACTATAAGTGTGATAGCCATGCCGGCTCTTTTGTTACTGTTGATTTCAGGCATTCTTTCTTGTGCTCTTTCTGGCAGCCCAATTTAAACAGCCATGTACCTAATGTAAATATAGGTTGTGCTAAAACACGTAGTAGGCAACACAGTGCTACTGTATGATAGGCTTGTTCATGGCATAAAGGAATTTAATGTTTTAAGTTCTATGAGGCTGTCTCAGAAAGTAAGATGGCAAGACATGACTGTTTACGTATCTTAATGAGACAACCATTACCGCTAGCACCACATTTGCTCATCAAGCCAAGCCCAGACTAACTTACATTCTTCATTTATTATCCTTCCTCATTATTATGACAATAATGTTATAGCAAAGATAAGAAGCTTGATTACACACAAAACACAGTTTGTCAAGAACAAGAAGTATTGCACGAGTAAACCACTCAACAAGGTCACAAGTGACGGATGACATGTCTATACCATCCAGAGTAGATCAGTGGCTATGGCATTGTGCTGTTCAGCATGACGTCAGCAATTGGATTCCTGGCTGTAGCAGCCACATTCCAATGGAAGTAAAATGTAAATATGCTCATGCAGTTAGATTTATGCTCACATTAAAGAATCTCAGATTATAAAAATAAATTTCGACTCCTCCAAATCAGCATCTCTCATGGCTAATGTGTAGTTCTGGGATGTACAGCCTCATCAATTATTAATATTACGGATGGTACACCTATAACATGTCTACCTAACCGTGATGTGAAGTATAAATGTTGAAAGAAATTAGGAGCGCTAAAGAAAAATGCCATGGTTTAAACAATAACTTTGGGAAGCTGTGTGTGGCATATATTAAATGAACTAACCTCCTTCTCATTGAGTTTGACAGTGAGGCAGATGCGTGAGCCATCATCCATGCGGTCCCAGGCATGCAGCTCAGCTTTACCCAATTTGCTGATGGCCGAGTTGGCCACCCGACGCAGCAGGTCTTTAATAGCCACTTCTGCATTGTCCTGCACGTAGCCCATGTAGGCTTGCACTGCCTCTAGGCCATAGTAGTCAATAAGTTCCTTCACAAGGGTGATGCCCTGCAAACAAACAACCAGCTATAGCTCCACAAATCATTATCACAGCCCAACACATTAAATTAAGCCAAGAGACTACTCAAATATAGGCATAGATATAACTTAGCAAGTTAGCTAATGCTTTATTTAAAATATAAATAATAACAGCAGTGCTTTTAAATAACAGCAATGGTAGCACTTTTAAGCAACACTGAAGCAGGCAAAAGAAATAGCTATTCTTTCCCTTTTATCATTTATTTTTCAGTGAACATGTTATAAACAATACCATTCCAACACCTTTACAAAATGTTCTTAGAGCCTAATTATAAGCATTCCGATCCTTTATTTGTGACAACAAGGAAAATTTAACCAGCCAAGGCATTATAGGTGAATAAGAAGTCAAAATTATGACAATTTGGCAATGTAGCTGCCAAGTTTTGTCCGAGTGACAGGAGAATGAATAAACTGTGGTTAAAAATAAAGGTGCATCCCAAAAATCACAGAGGCACACACAGAGCCACAAATAGGAGAGTAATGTTTTTCACAATACGGAACCTGTCTAAGTCCTCAAATTTAAAACTGCCCTGAAAACAGGAAAAACTTTTTTTTTTTTTTTAAATATTGTAACTGGCATGTCATGGCAACACAGGGCAAGGAAAGGTGATGTTTACTGAAGTTGCATACCACACATGTGCTCGCAAACACTTCCGCATGGAGCTTACAAATTTCACTTAAATACAGGAAAACACCACTGATTTGCCCGAGGCTGTAGTGATTTCCCGGTAGTTACATTGAATTTAATCAGTCCTGGCTCAAAGCTCAGCTGCCATGTACCATGTGATAATTAGTCATCCTCCTGCAAGATTCCAGCATCTTTTGTAGCATTTTGGATAGGACAGTGAAACAACATTGTCAGCCTGAAGAGCAATTACTGGGTATACTGTCCAAACATACAGTATCTGGTGGGTGAATAGAACTCATTTACATGCGCACAAGTTTTCCAGTGGCCTGGAATAAATCCATCAACATGCCATCTGCAGCCTGACATTGTCTTTTTTTTTTTTTTTTTTCTTTTTTTTCACTCGGCTTATATGGTCAGGCTTGCGCTGGATGTTTCTTTTGTGTTTAAAAGTCTCATTTTTTTTATCTCTCATCTCTTCTGAAGTTTTGTTTGTTACTCGTGGCGTTTGTACAAGCTTTTTCTTCAACTGCAAAGCTTTATTTCTGAGATACCTGTATGGGTTCCTTTGTAGCTTCGTGCTGCACTTGCATGGATGACAATTTTTCTCTATCATGAACCTTCCTCCGCATTACAGACCGATTAGCCTTATTCAGAGTCCCTGTATTTTGAGTTGTTGATTAATTTGCCCTCGGTCTGCGATCGGCTAGCCTCGTGGTTAGCTCAGGTGGTAGAGTGTCCACCCTGGAAAGACGCTTGTCCCAGGCTCAATCCCCGAAGCAGGACAAATTTTTCATCAACTGCGAAGATTTCTGAGAAGCCTGTATGGGTTTCTTTTTAGCTTCATGCACACACAGGTAGATGACAATATTTTTTTCTCTTAAGTGTTCTAAGCCTGTGAAGTAGTCCATAAATATGTCGAACACATTTTGGTCTACTGCATCGGGCAATGTATGATCATAGGAACCAAGAATGAGGCTATTTTGAAAATACATTCAATATAACCCCCTCCCAACATCCTAAATGTATGTCTCTTCCCCCTTGGCTTCACATTTCACAAAGCATGGAGTGTGTACTGTGTACTGTTCTGTTTGTATTTTGTTTCATGCTGCACAACTAAACGCAGCAACCCAAGATGTAAGTGTGTGTTTACAGACGAATGCTGGTAAAGACTGTATTCAAGTCCAGAAAGGCATTGCAGCCATGAAGCATTCAAACAAGTGTAATGTGTGCAGTCAGAAGTGTATAATAGGAGTGACTAGGAAGCTAAATTATTGTTAATGAACCAAGTAAACAACAGCTGTGCAATTCATGGTCATATTTATCGCTAAACGTTTTATTTGCAAGTTTTATTGATATGGGTTTTAATTGTACTTGAGAAGAAAGCAGCCAACATGGACAACAACTCACTGATCACATACCTTTTGATTGGCTGCAATCTGTGCCTGTATGTCAGCCAAATTATCACGCAGGTTTCGAGTACCACTGCTATTGGGCAGCAGAGAGGGGGCATTGAGGGCTTTGGTCAGGGCTGCATATATAGAAGAAAAAAAAAAGTGAATACATCAAAATCATAGTGTGATGCTAAACAAGCAGGCCCCTAAACTATGGCAATACCATGAAAGTTACTCTTAGCAAAACAGTGATCAGCCGTGGTCGAGCCAGAGATGTCTCAGGTGAGAGCCAACGTTTTAACAAGAGGACTTGTATTCATCATGGCCCTGATGAAGTCCCTTGTCAAAATGTTAGGTCCGCCTGTCGCCTGTAAAAATTTTTTTAACGCTTTTCTTGCCCCCCCCCCCCCCCCCCAAGAAAAAAAAAAATCATACAATATTTCACACCTAACAACATGAAGAATGCTGGCTGCAATAAGTAAAGCTTAGCTCAAAGACTTTCGTTTTGTATACTACACTCCTCAATGAAAGTTTAAAAAAATTTCGAAGTACTATTATTCGCGAGGGCATATGTGAATAATGACTTCTGATTAAAGCATTTTAATACAGTACAACCAGTTATTGCTGCAATGTATATTTTTTCCGCTTTGAAAAAAATCCTGTCCACATAAAATGCATTAAAGTTTTGTTCAGAAGGTTTCTAGCTTAGGCAGTGTATCCCAAATGCAATTTCTGCTCTACATGTCAGATGGTTTCAACAAAGTGAAAATGAAAAGTCAAGTTTGTGGGAATGTTCTGAATGGCTAAGAAAGCTGACTACAGTGCCATACATACAGTAAATGCCTCATGTTTAATTAAAGCATGCGAATTTGTGTTTCAGTGATGATGTTACTGCATGTAATAAAATAGTACTGGTATGAGCAATCATACACTTGATGTAGAGTTGAATCAGTGTCAAATAAATTAAAATGAAGGAAAACTGCAACTAAAAATTATTTTTTAAAACTCGACATTTCGGAGCCCGACCGGCTCCTTCTTCAGGGGCGAGGTGGCGTGAGGCATAGCAGTGTTTATATGCATTTTTGGCGCTTTTACAGGCGCGCAGACACTTTTCGTAGACCTTGAGCGCAAACGGCGGGAAGTGTTTCTGACGAACCAGTGATGTTACCCGGCCATTCAGGTCATTCTTGTGTTGAAAATTATTTTCAGGAAGTTTTTAGTCTCACCAATATAGATGCGGGGCATTTAGTTCAGGTAATCTTGTACACAATGCTCTGCACGTTCTCGACACGAATGCGGTCTGCATTTGGATCAGGGAGGAGGCTACCGACCGTAGAGAGAGGCTTGTGAGTGACGTCAACCCCTGCCCCTCGCAGCGCATGTGCTGTCTCTCTGACGCCTTGAACATATGGTATCAAGACATGGCACTCTTGCCTGGGTGGTGCGGCAGCCGCCGTCTTCCTTTCATTCTCATTCCGTCGGTGTAGGGCAGAGGATCTTCTTAACAGTAGAGGATATTCTTAACGGAGAAGCATACACCAAGATCAAGAAAGATCCAATGTCGCAAACCCAAACCCAGATGAAAAACATTCTGAAATTTTCAAGCAAAATCCAGAATTCAAAACCCTTTACTTGAGGTTGATATGCAGAAACGGCTCCGCCTCAAACTTCTACGGCCTCCCAAAGATTCATAAAACAGCAATTTCTATACGGACCATAGTAGATTTTACGTGTTCCCCCCTAAGAGCCCTATCAACCTATCTTCTCCTCTCACCGGAAAAAAAATGGAAATCTACATTTGCCACTAGGGACACTTCGTAGAAATGGTGTCCAATGTGAGTCCTGATGAAAACGACTACATTGTGTCCTTTGATGTGGTTTCGCTGTTCACTAGTGGCCTGTACCCCTGGCACTTTCTGCGACGTGTTATGCACTAACGTGACCCCACACCAAAGACTGCACCCCCTTTCTATTTATCACATCTGTTGGTTATTGGAATTCTGCCTTTCAAGTATGTACTTCTTTTTCAACAACAACCAGTTCTACAAACAGCCTAGTGGAACAGCTATGGGTGCCGCAATCTTGGTCACAGTCGCCACACTCACCATAGAGGACATCGAAAAGTGGGCACATTGCCCTGTCACCCCCAAGGCAAAAATGTGCACTACGTGGACGATTGTTTTTGCGTGGTGAAGTCATCCAAGGTGAACAATTTGCTCATGCACTTGAACTCCATAGAGCTGACTATACAGTTTACAGTGGAACACGAAAATTCTTGTTCTCTTCCTTTCTTAGATGTCCTCATGGAGGGAGAGCGACCGAACCTTTCCTTTTCCGTATCAGAAAACACACACATACAGGACCATATCGTCACTTTAATTATAATCACGCCACCTGCCGCAAGTTTTCTGTAGTCCGAAGCCTCATCAAGAGAGCCGAAAGAATTTGCTCATCTCTGCACCTCCAGATGGAAGAAAAGAGCACAGTAATCGGAGACCTTGGGAAGAACAATGACATGAAAGCATTTATTCACCACGCCCTCCAGCAACAGAACGAGAATGAAAGGAAGACAGCGGTTGCCGCACCACCCAGGCAACAGCACCCTGTCTCGATACCGTGCGTTCGTGGTGTCAGCGAGACATTAGCCAATGTGCTGCGAGGGGCAGGGGCTGACGTCACTCACTAGCCTCTCTCTATGGTCGATAGCCTCCTAACTTGTCCAAAAGACCACATTCCTGTCAAACAGGTGCAGGACGTTGTGTACAAGATTACCTGCACCGAAAGGCCTGCGTCGTACATTGGCAAAACTAAAAACTTCAAAGAAATAATTTGTCAACACAAGAATAATGACCTTTGCCACCTAAACAGAGAATGCAGTGCTGTGGCAGAACACTGCGAGCTTTTCAATCATTGATTAGAGCTGACGGCACTGTCGTCTTGGAGAGAGAAAACAACCACCGGTGGCGGCTCCTTTTGGAATTCTGGCACGTCCAGAAGACACCGGGTAACATCAATCATTCATCAGGAACACTTACCACCATTTACACTCACAGTCTACGAAAAGTGTCTGCCCCTGTCAAAGTGCCAAAAATACATATAAGCACTGCTCCGCCTCACACCGTCGATCCCCTGAAGAAGGAACCGGTCGGGCTCCGAAACTTCAAGTTTTTTTTTTAAATACATTTTGGTAGGAGTTTTCCTTCTCTTTAATTCAGTTGTCCCCAACCAGGCAGATATCTGCTGAATGTTTATCTTGGTCAAAGAAATGCCTGCAATGTGTAGCAGTCCCTTAAATACCAATACCTATTCAATAAGGGACCATTAAAGTTGCTAACAGCACATTGCAGACGTGCTAAACACTACTCCTTTTTCTTTATTGCTTTCTCTTTTAGTAAGACCAAACAGCACATACATCGTAATCCTAAACCAATGTAACTGAAATGGATGAGCTCTGCACACCTTACATGTTTGGTGACAAGTTGTACTACCTTTTTTATTCTATTCCAGCTAAAGCGTAAATAAAAACTTAAATTTAATGTCTGCCCATGATAAGTGTACTCCTATTTCTCCATAGCTTCCTTGGTTTCAATGAGTGCCCAAAAACACTTTCTTGAGATGGCATTATCAGTGATATTGCTTTTAACACCTGCACTATAATGCAATTGGTAATGCTGCTTATCCCTCAAATGCACCACACCTTACAATATTCTCTCACCAACATCTGCTATGCCATTCCAGCAACCTATATATGCCAATTAAGACTGATCGCTGCTAGCTTGCACCACCACAAGTACAGAAACACCATGAGCAACAGGTACTTTTAGTATCTGCTGTATATTGTTACGGGGAGTATTTACTCTATAGTAACCGGCTAGCACTTGTTCAGTCAAGAATGCACAGAGCGCACAGGGTTCAGCAGGTTTTCAGTCCGACAGGAGAGCCTCTGACCCAGCCCCACTACAATGTCTTTGTCTTCGCCATTGCTCGTGACAATATTAACAAAGAAAATGACACCTGATGCAGGCATCTTTGCAGTAGTCGTCTACAAGAAGACAATGAAGGAACACCATGCTGTGTTGTTTCAACTGAAAACAGAGCATCATCAGCAGGAGATCATGCACCAGTGTTATTAGAAATCTCCACAGGGAGGTGAGGATGTCTTAAGCCTGACAGGCCTGGCAGTACACTCAAATGGTGGATGCAGAGAAAGCTGACCTCACTACTATTTAACATCTATCAATGTGTCTGAATACAAGCAGGACAGACTCAAGGAGCGGTGTTAGGTCAATCACACAACACGACTTTACGACTGCAAAGCACTAGACCTGTCAGAGGAAATGTGAGCACTAGAATACTATAACGTAGCGTATGACATGCTGCCTGCTTGAACTTGGCGTAAGTCTGCCTATAATCTGGATATGTGTCTCTAATGTTGAGTGTTTTCTGATGTGTATCGTGCATGTGTTATTGACAATGTTAGTCACAAGTGCTAATAAAAGTTATTTTTCATTCTGAACATCTTAAGTGCTCTTAACACGCATGGGGTACGTAGGTATTATTATACACGACAAATAATCAAACCTCTGCAGTGACAGTTCAGGACGCTCATTTTGTGACTGGCAATCATAGGTGCTAAGAACATTGTGACAATAGCACCAGGAATGAGGAAATTATTTCTCGGCAATCTCTACAACCAGGATGCATGTAGATGCGTGTCCAGCTAAGAAAATAATTATGCTGACAAAACACAGCTCTTAAAATGTTTTCACTTCCATCTTGCTTTAAAAGTGAATTGCTGTGTCCCAGTAAAGATAGCTATCTAACACACAGTAGCTAGTTTTTAAAACATTGTGCATGTAAATAAACAAAAATGGTTAATTGATTAATTTACCAAATTAATGCTGGTGGTCAAATGGGTAAAAAAATTTTATATTGGCATCCAGAGCTGATGTTAAATGAACTGCATCAGCTTGTCTTAGTGGGCAGCTTCTTCATTCCTTAGTGCAAGAAAGGTTCATTTACCTTCTTGTTGAAAGACGCCAGCCTGGACAACTTTGAAAGAAACAAATGTGGCGCCTTCTTCAAGAATGGTGTTTGAATTAGATGGCATTGAACCTGGTGCAATTCCTCCAATATCAGCATGGTGGCCACGGTTGGCAACAAAGAATACAGGCCGTGGCTGATCCTTGTAGAAGACCTAAATGCCATGAGCATTTAAAGCATTAAGGCTGTGGAGAACATTTAACACCCATGAACCACAAAATGAAAAAAAAAAGCATTTCAAGGTTAATAGTGCAAACTATCTTATTGTTAAAGAAACCCTAAGGACAAACTGCCCCTATCAATATCATCAGACTTCAGTGCTTTAGCTGTGCTGGAGGCATAACAATTCTAATGTCAGATGAGTGCAGTTTAAACTTTTTATGATTGTTGTTACTATCTTAATCCTTTCGTTCCGTCAACTTTTAAAAGAGAATATTGAAAACCTACAATAGAAAGAAAAGTGCTTGAATTTTACATTTAATCTAAAGGTGTTACGGTTTAATCTGTAATGAGAACTAGAGGAATGAAATCGTATTTTTCTCAGCATGGGGAAACAAAATACAGGATGCAAATAAAGCACAATAACCTTTATGAAGCAATGCAGTATGTGATGCAGCATGAAAGAAATCATACAACTACTACGTCAACCTCAGTAAACATTGCTATGAGCATTTCGCTATAATAGCCAGCAACAGCAGATTACCAGTTTGGTGGTAACAGAAAAATGCAACAATAAAAAGAAGAAGAAGAAGAAGAAGCAAAATCGCCACTTGAACTTCTCAAATTCATGTTTGCTCTCTAAGTGCTTAATGTTTGAAGGGTAGCAAAAAAACCTACACAGGATGGCTGGACAAAGCACCAATTTTTGCTGATGCTGATGTAAATTATCAAAAATACCAAGCTTTATATAGGTCTCATACTAATGACATGACTTACAAGACAAAATAAAAAAAGAACAGACAGGGAAGAAAAAAAAAGAACGAAGATAGAAAAATAAAGCGAAAAGAAAGTAGGACACAAATTGAAATAAAAATATGTGTACTGTGATAGCCCCACAGCAAAAAAAAAAAAAAAAAAAGCACGCTCTGCTGAAGCTATCACAGATCCTAAAGCATGACTTCACTGTCTAAGAGGTAGACTTGTACATAATGAATTGGATGTAATCAATAACTTTTATACATTTTTTGTAGTTGTGCAATTGATTTATTGCTTTTTTTTTTTTACTCGGTAATGCTCACTCTAATTCAATTATCACACTGCTCGCAAAGGCAGAGGCGTACTATTCGCTATTTCAAAGTCCTTGCAGTGTCATCACGTCCACATTCACTGTAACCTGGAAGTTGTGTGTGCTTGCGTTGATATCGGTCACCGTAAAAATACGATTGTTGTTTGCTACCGCCCTCCCTCCTACCCACCCACTTTGACCACTGAGCTTCACGATGTGCATAACACACTTACTTTGCGGGATCCTCCAAACCCCATTATATTATTGGGGGATTTCAACTTCCCCAACATGTGTTGGACTACTGATCCTCCACACTGTTATCCATTTTCTTAGCAAAGTAATGACTTTCTTGATCTCTGCTCTTTATTTTCCCTAACACAATTAGTATTGGAACCAACAAGGAACCAACAACATCCTTGACTTAATCTTATGCTCTCATCCTGACATAGTTACCAATGTGTCATGCTTACCAGGCTTAAGCTGATCACCTGCGTCTTTCGTTCAACATATTTTCTCCTGTGTTAAAACCAGTTGTTGAAAAAAAAAAGTAATTTACCACTATGACAGGGCAAATTTTAACGATATTGTGAGCACAATATTCATCCTTCATCTTCTTCACCTGCATATAATCATCATCACTGTGCTCTTCGTTCAGTGCGTGGCTCAATATTAATATTGAGCTAGATAACTTTCTAGGTCCTTCCTTAAGCCAATTTGATGATTGCATGGTTCATGAGAATTGGATCATTTTCAAAAATAAAATACATAATAAAATACATGAGCTCACCGATAAGTTTATTCCGTCAAGTGTAATATCATGCAATGTTAAGAAGCCCTGGTTCAACTAGCAGTTATAAAGGCTTTCCAACCATAAAAATTACTGTATCAAATAGCGCATAAATGTGTACTGGCTTTGAAATGGGATGCTTATAAGGAGGCAAACGATACCTACATAGAGGCTATAAAACTTGCCAAAAAGGCATTCCACGTACACACATCGCCCACAATGCTTGCGAATGACCCTCAAAAGTTTTGGCGTGTTATTAACACCTCCAAAGATAATTCGGTCATGCTGATCGATTCCAGTGGTTGACTGGTACCCGATGATGTATGTCCCCATGTACTTAATTCTGTATTCTGTAACAACTTTGTCGTATGTACTGATCCTGTGTGTTGCAATTACCCAGCTAAGGATTTTATAATCGTTGAGCCTCTTGGGGTCGAAAATGTAATTAAAGGTCTGAAGTTGTCAACTCCTGGTGCTAATTTTATTAACGCAATATTTCTAAAAAATACTGTTGCTTATTCATTTGTTCTATTTTCAAGAATTTTTCAGCAGTCTTTAGACACCCATCAGCTCCCTGCAGACTGGAATATCGAGAAGGTGGTTTCACTTCACAAGTCCGGCAGCAAAAATTCACCCCTCAACTACCGCCCCATTTCCCTCAGCAGCATTCCTTGTAAGGTTCTTGAGCATATTTTGTACTCACATTTAGCACAGCACTTAGACAATAATTCATTTTTCACTAAAGCACAAAATAGTTTCCGAAAATACTTGTCCTGCAAAACTCAACTTCTTTCTTTTACTCACAGCCTTCATCTTATTTTTGACAAAGGTTCATTTGCAGACTGTGTTTTCTTTGACTTCGCCAAGGCCTTCGACAAAGTGTGTCATAAATTGCTTCTATTTAAACTTAGTAAACTTAGTCTTGATCCTAACCTGTTTGCATGGCTTGAACATTTTCTCCTTAATAGGTCACAGTATGTTGCGTCGAATAACCATGTGCCCCATTTAACCCTGTAGACTCTGGTGTGCCCCAAGGATCAGTTCTAGGCCCTCTTCTTTTCTTAATTTAAATTAACGATTTACCCAATGATGTTTCTTCTAACATTTACCTTTTTGCAGATGACTGTGTTATCCTCCGTGAAATCTCAGACAATTCTGATAACAAGGTCCTACAAGACGATATTAACGCTATCTCTAACTGGTGTGACGTATGGTTAATGCAACTTAATGTAACTAAATGTAAATGTATGTGTGTAACTCGCAGCAATATTCCTCCACCGAACTATTACCTTAATGATACTCCCCTAGAAGCATTAACCTCCTATAAATACCTAGGCGTCCACATAACCTCGACACTTTCCTGGTCGTTACACATCGATAAGGTAATGAACAATACTAACCACATGCTAGGGTATATTTGCCAAAATTTTTCTTCTGCTCCTATATCATTAAACTTAATCTTATACAAAACGCTTATTAGCAGTAAAATGGAGTACGCCTCATCCATCTGGGACCCGCACCTTGAAACCCTTCTTCAATCACTTGAACTAATCCAAAACAATGCCACGCATTTCATTTATAGCAATTATAGTCGCACATCAAGTGTAACTCCCATGAAAAACACCTTGCTACTTCCTCTGCTCTCAGTCCGACGCAAGTGTTTTCACCTTGCTTTATTTCATAAACTATATTGCTACAATTCCTACCTGCACGATAACTTTATATCATCTCCTACCTACATTTCCTCGTGCATTGATCATAGCCATAA